>NC_073693.1:92128791-92428791 GCF_029784155.1 Uranotaenia lowii | reverse complement strand
AAACTACTGCAGTGCCGATTTCAAAAAGAAAATCAATACCAAATCAACAAAAACCAGTGGAAATCTGAACAACATAACAAATTTCTTATTATTTTTTGATAAGTTTTAGAGGTTAAAGTGAGGATCTCCAAGTATACGTACCGTAAACTGGGATAACTTTGATCAACATGAAATTTATGCAGATAGTCATCATTATCTTAGTCTGAAATTAAAATATCTGAAAACGGTTTTCTTAGTTTTAAAGCCTATAAATTGAGTTTCAAATAGACTAAATTTGGTTTGTAGTTGGAGATTTTTTTTAATATTACTTAGAATGTAGTTTTAAAGTTTTAAACTTTCTGTTTTGCGAAGACTCCCAAATAAACACCTCTCCTGATAAAGTGATAGTAGTTAGAAGAAAATGGGTTGTGTAATATGAAAGTTTAACTCTTTTCCTTTCCATAGGTACAGTTTTAGAGTTATTTTTATGGTCATTATATGATAACTTTTGGACATTTGAAAAAAAGGTCATTTTCTATGAGAAAGCCTGCCCCTATCAAATGGTTAAGTTTAAAAAAAGGACATAGGAACAAGTAGGAGGACCTGGGGAATTGCATGATGGTAAAATTTCATTTGTTTTTGAGGCCAAAAAATATTGAGAAATATTTGAAATTTTTGCCCTTTAAATGTATGCAGTAACAATGTCCATCTTTTGAGTATATTTGTTTTTGAAAGAAAACGTTAATAAATTCAATTGAATCCAAACAAAAAAAAATCTGTTTTTGATGTTTTAAGACTTCTGTGCTAATTGGTCACTAATGTCGTTTGAATATTCTGTTAGTAATGATCATGCTTTATACCCCTTCCCTCAGTAAGTATTTTAAATTTTTTAGTGTAACCTCTTCCAAAATATTCGAAAATGAATTAAAAAAGTGTTCAATGTTCCCGCAGTTTAAGGTACGAAAAAAACCTCTTTCATATTATTTTATCTCTATTGCTTAGTAAGTACTCGATGAATTCCAACAAACATGTATGAAAACCCCCTTTTCTCCTTCCGATTTGCCACTGCTGGAAAGTGGTAGGGATCCCTTCCTTTCGTTATCTAATAATAAAAAATCAAATCAAAGGACAGACAGACAGATATATAACCTTATACCTATATTAAAAAATTTCCAGGGAAATGATCCTTCATATGAAAACTTTAGAATAAATTCAGAGAAAAATTCATAATTTAATCATGAATTTTTGTTTATTTCTGTTAAAAAAACCCTTACTCAAAAAATATTTGCAAAAATCAAAATTCACCCTTTGCAAATATCATTCCTCATATCGGTATCGAATGTTATGCAACTTTCCGATAAACAACCGGCCTTTCGTTAGTCGGTTCCATCAATGAATGGATCCCATTCATGATTTCTCATCAATGAACTACGAGAATGAGTATGTAAACTATCGCGTAAGCTCATGAACCAGCCAGTCAGTACCCAGTGCGCGAAACTGCCGGAAAGTAAACAATAAACAGAGTTTATCAATCGATGACCTTGCTTAGCCTACGTTAGCTCGATCAATCGATATCCTGTGCGCGCGTGTGGACGATTAGATTTCAGACCATGGGAATTGAATCGCAAGAGCCGGATATTTACTTTTAACCATATAGTGGAAGCTGGAAGCTTCCGTTTCGAAAAACAAAAGACGTGGGTATTAGTTGTTGAAAGAATTTTTGCACACATGTTCCGTTCAACCCAAATCTTCCAGCCATCACCTTTGCCTTTTTTATAAAAACTGGCTCGAAATGTCACGTGGACCAAAATAACTGCTCATCGCGCGCCACACGGTGAGGCAAACTTCCGTCGGCGTCGTCGTCGCGACGTCTCGATGAAAGGTCCAAACGTCCAAACGATGAATGGCCACGGCCCGGTGACTGGAAAAGTCGTAATTTTTCCGCGCCCGGCTGAATTGGGGGAACGATTTTTTTTCCTCTCCCAAGTGTGTGCTTATTTTGCCAAATTATGCAACCGTTTAGCCTTTAACAGATGGATTAATTACCGAACTAATTAGCGACAGTGCCTGGTCATGGACCACAAATAACTTCTTTGGCACACACTTGGTTCCGTCGAGAAGTGTGACTCTTGAACTTTCGGATGCCGAATACCAGGATAAACTTGTCGCGGTCATTCGAGGGAAGATTGATGAATGGATTTGATTCTTAAGTATACTTTCCCATTGACGCAGTTGAGAGTTGAAAAGTTATGTGTATTTTACAAACCCTTTTTCTTCACTTTCTAGAAAATTTTACTCCGTTTTAGATCGATCGGCACGAGTCTTGAAGGAAAAAAAATCAAATCATCTCGACACAATTCAATTATTTTATTGCACAATTTGTCGATCCCAGAGAAAATTGAGAAAAAAAAATGTCAACCCTTTCGCTCATTTTCTTTGACCTTTCTCCTTTACTTCAAAGGATAAACTTTGCCATTAAAGGGTTAGGAATACACAGCCGAGGGTAATTATTGAGCAGTACCGTTTGAGGAAAGGGTTGCTCAATAATTTTGACCGGATTTCAATTGTCAACTACCTTAGAAAAACGGTTTTATGGAGCAATCTGCAATTGTTTGCCCTCTGCTTGAAAAAGTTTTACCGACTGTTACACAACCCTTTCGGCATGTTTATTATCCTAACGGGTTAACTTTTGGGCTGCCTTCGAACAACAAACAGGTTATAAAATAGACTCGTTTTGTGACATCGGAGAAAGGGTTTTGTTCCAATGACTTTGTCATTTTATTACTTCAAGAACGAATCAATGGTAAAAACCTTTGATTTTTCTTTAAATAAAATATAGTTTTAATTTCTTCAATTAAAATTTAAAATTTTTAGTTAAGATTTCTATTAGAAATTTCTGTTTTTTAAGGAATATGTAAGCACAATTTTTTAATTTTATATTATATTCAACACTAAAGTTTTTTTCACTGATAGTATCCATGAAACGTTTTGCAAAGGCGTCGTAATTTGTCTTTATCTGGAGGAAAAAGCAGGAAGCTTTCCATAATCAAACCTTTTCCTTTAATGCTCTTTCCCCCAAGTAGTCGTTTCCGGCCCCCGGATGGAAAGACACAATTGCAATCACTCGTTATCTTATCTTACCGCAACCTGTGTCGGAAACAATTCAGAAGGGGGAAACATGAGACAGTCTTACACCTTCATTCCCGATAAGTCCTGAACGCCAGCCACTTAACTAGATGGCAACAACCGCTAGCACTTTTAGACGTTGTCGTCAGTCGGCGCTAGTCTTTTGAGATACTATGTATTGTAGTAAAGTGGACAGTACAGATAAACCCGGTCTGGCACCGGATGGGAAATTTGTTCCGTATCAACCGGTGAAGATTTCCCAGTAAGCATCGAGGTGTCACCTACTGTCAACGTTTCAATTGATGAGTTACTAACCTTGTCAAATGGCAATACCCCCTGGCTGGTCCGCCGGTCTATTCTTGAGTGGACGGCTCAAATGCGACTCAAGAGGGTCTCTGTTTCTAGAGATTGGCAGTTAATCATTTTAATTGCATTACGTGACTTTAGTCCCGTATTGTATTTTGGCCTGAAATTTATTTAAAGACAAACCTTTCTTTTCCGTCCCAGTGCACAAGTTTTCATGTGCATATTACAGAAAATATGATAGAAATCTGAAACCAATCAATGCCTTTTGACCGGGATAAAATTAGGCCATTTCAGCCAGATGGTATTACTGAAAATCCTAAGCAAATTTAAGTTACCAACGATAAACGATTCTCGGCATCTTTATCTTCATCTGGGGTAATTTTTTTTTTCATACTTTTTGATCGAACTCAAACTACAATTTTCCGAAATATACATTGCGTTCAAAAAAGGATGAAATCACATGAAGCTGCGCACCCACTTCCAACTTTGACAAGCTGCCATTTCTCTCTTGGTTTATATTTTTTCATGAAAATTTCACACAATCTAGTTCAACTATTCAACTAACACAGCACAAAAATTGAAGTTTTTTTAATGACGGAAAACAAAGATACAGCTTTTCCCGTAAAAAAGGGAAATTTGGAAATATTTCACTAAATTGGCTATATCTTTGACCACTTTCATTGAAAAATCTTGAAATTTGGTCCAAAGATGTAAAAATGTTTGATCTAATACCGGGCCAAGTTTCGTCAAAATCGATAAACGTGATCAAAAATGGTGCCGGATTGAAAATGAGGTTCATTATCGCCCAGCAGACGATTTCATTCTCTTTTGGACGGATGTTTGTATGGAAAACATCGTAATCCATGTATTCTTGGTTTTTTCTTTCACAAAACCAAAAGTTATCACAAAGAAATTATAAATTGCTTAATCCTTTATTCGTACTTTGTTTCAAAAGAAAAAACGTTTCAACGGGGTTCAAATAAATGTTGGTTTTGTGGAAGAAAAAACCAAGAATACATAGTTTTCGATATCTTCCATACAAACATCCGTCCAAAAAAGAATGAAATAGTCTGTTTTGCGATCATGAACCTCATCTTCAACCCGGCACCATTTTTGATCACGTTCATCGATTTTGATGAAACTTGGCCTGGTATCAGATCAAACAATTTTACACCTTTGGACCAAATTTCAAGATTTTTCAAGGAAATATGTCAAAGATACAGCATATTTAGTGAAGCAATTCCAAATATCCCTTTTTTATGGGAAAAGCTGTATCTTTGTTTCTCGTCATTGTAAAGACTTCAAATTTTGTGGAGTGTTAGTTGAAAAGTAGAACTAGATTGTTTGAAATTTTCATGAAAAAATATTTATCGAGAGAGAAATGGCAGCTTGTCTAAGTTAGAAGTGGGTGCGCAGCTTCATGCGATTTCGTTCTTTTTTGAACGCAACTGTATATGATAAACAAAAAAATGAAAACCTTGAAGCGTGTGTTGCTCTTATCCGGGCTGATGAAAATCCAGGCTATATTATTCTAAAAGCTAGTAAAACCAGAGCAATGATTTCAAAATTAGTAACCGAAATCCAGGCAAATTTGGTAAAATCTTGAAAATATTCAACAAAAATCAAGTAAAAAAAATTCGTTGTATGGTTGTAATCAAGCTACGACTGCAAAATTAGCGTGGAATTCCGATAATTCTCTATTGTAATCTTATTTTGTTAATTAGATAGTATTCCGTCTCACGACATAACTTGACGAACATAATCCCTAAGATTCACTCCGTCCCTGGCAACCGTTTTCCTATTTCTTGAACATCCCACATTCGCCAGATCACGCTCCACAGTCGTTCAGCATCCAACCTTCAACACCTTCTGGATACTGGGTTCGCTGTAGAGTCGCGCGAGCTCGTGGTTCATCTTTCTCCTCCACACTCCGTTCTCCTGTACGCCGTCAAAGATGGTTCTTAACACTCGTCGCTCGAATACTCCGAGTGTACGCAGGTCCTCTTCGAGCAATATCCATGTCTCGTGCCCGTAGAGAACAACCGGTCTAATGAGCGTCGTATACAGGTTACACTTCGTGCGAGGGCTAAGTCTTCTCGACCACAGTTGCTTGTAGAGTCCATAGTAGGCGCGACTTCCGCTGATCATTCGTCACCGGATCTCACGACTGGTGTCATTGTCTGCCGTCACCAGTGTGCTGAGATAGACGAAGTCTTCGACTATCTCCAGCTCGTCGCCGTCGATCGTGACCTTGTTATTGATGCATATTCTTCGTCTCGGACGTATTAATCATCAACCCAATCCTTCTTGATTTGCGTTTCAGTTTGCAATAGATCTCCTCCACAGCCGCAGATGATCTACCGGCTATATCGATGTCATCGGCAAAGCAGATAAGTTGACTGAATCGGTTGAAAACCGTACTCCGCATTTCGCCCACCGCTCTTCAAATGACACCTTCGAGCGCCACGTTGAACATCATGCAGGAAAGACCATCGCCTTGTCGAAGCCTCTTGAGCGATTCGAAAGAACTCGACAATTCATCCGAGATTCGTACACAGCACTGCGTTCCATCCATCGTTGCCCTAATCAATCTGGTCAGCTTCTTACAGTATGTTGTGAACAGTACGAACAGTAAGAATACAATTTTTCATTATATTTTACGATAACTCAGGGAAAATTGAATTTCAATTTTGAAATTATTTTCAGATTTTGAACACTTTGTTCAAAAAATCCAAAAAGATCTTCCCCTATTTATCAGTTGTTTTACATTCACTCAATTTAAAGTATTTTTTGGTAATGTGAATGTTATAAATATGCATGTAGAAGTCTCAATAAAAAAAAATGAACGGAAAAAATACTGTCAGGAAAAAATGTTAATGAAGCTTAACTTTTCTCCATTGGATAAATTATGGGAATTTTGAAGTTACGTCAAAGGAATTTTCTACAAAAAAGAAATCCATAGAATGTCCCAAGCTCAAATTCAAACTAACAGGTTTCAACAATGTCAAAATTAGAAATATATCGAAAAGTGGTATTCGGCGAACGGCCTTTTCAACTATTCGGCCAAACGAATATTCGGTCGAATATTCGGTCGAATATTCTGTCGTGTTTTTAATAAAAATACAAAAGCTATTATTTTAATTTCCTTCTATTTCATCCACCTTAATGTCTCTCATGATCATTTTCAACCAGATGATATAACCAGATGATTTATTACTAGGTCTTTTTAAAGTAGGGGTCTTTCAGATTTTCAAAAGGTCACCAATAACCGAATGGACATCAGATGACTTGTCGCTTCTAGGGCGTTTATCACCAGGTTCCTGTGAAATCTGGTATAAAACACGTCGAAACAGGTGCAAAGCAATTTGATATTTCCCATTTGAATAAGATCAAATTTGAATTTGAGCCAGATATTTTCAAATAGCTGTTTAATAGAATGATGATCACTAAACGTACCATACTTTTTACCACCCGTTTGGGCAATTCAAGGTAATTTTTAGAAAAAATTGTAGAAAAAGGGAAAAACTGAACAAAATCTTGGCTAAAAACATACAAGAAAGAAAGGAAAGCGAAATTTCAAGTTTACATTGCATCACAGCAGCAAAAATCGTATATTATAATTTAAATTATACAAAATCCTTTAAAAAATTTAACAATTATGTTATTGTTTAAATTTTAAAAATAAATATTCGGCTTATTCGGCATATTCGGCCGAATACTTGGCTCAACTATACGGTGAGCGGAATATTCGGCCTAACGGTTTTTAGGCAGTATTCGGCGCCGAATATTCGGCCAACCGTATAACCGAATAGCCAGGAAAAGTAATAATTTTTGAGTTTCTAAAAATAATTGAAAAAAATTTTCAAAGCATTAGGTAAGTATGTACAGTAGACTAGTTAACTTTTCGGCTTTTTCCGCAGATCAAAGTCGGACTCATATGGGTTGTTCCTCATGCATTTTCAAGTATGTCTGCCAATTTTGAAATCTTTTGAACGAATCTCTGTTCTGCGTATGCGCGGTGCTATGGGGAGGGATAGACCGCTGGCTGCAAGCTTTGTATGAAAATTTCAAATTCTTAAATTTTTACACCTCCCAGACTTTTTTTGATTGTTTTTGCTGCCAGAAATAGCAATAAAAATTATGGTAGCGATCCATCTAGTCTTGAATTAGCGCAACGAGTTTTAATTTTGAACGGAAATTTGTATGGGAAATGAAAATTTTTCATTGAAAAATCGTCAGAGCTGTGCTGAAAGCTCCAAGAAATATAACTTTGAATGAAAAATCCTTTATTCTTGCAGTACAATTTATGTGAACAAACCACAAACCAAACTTTAACCACAGGTCCACAGGAAAGATATTCGATGTTATACAAAATTTTTGTTTCCAATTTTATTTTTTTATTTTTAGCGTTTTTGACAACTTGTTTGACAGCTGTGAAACCGTAGGACGAGAATAAAAAAAAATTTAAAAAAACTGCTTTGCATAGCCAGGAAATTTATTGATTTGTTTAACATTTCCAAAAACATTTCATGAAATTATTAAAAGCTCTAGCTAGCAAAGTCTGCTATTTTTAAATACATTTTAATGGATTCAGATTTTTTATTTTGAAACGGTAATAACTTATTCATGAAATTCTTAGCTGCTTGTCATGTTAGCAAAAAATGAAGCTTAAGAATAGTCAAAACCAAAAATCAATAACCGACTGCATTTAAAGCTTATTTGAGTTTTCTAGATGATTTAATGTGCAAAAATGTTTTCTTCCATACAAATTTCCATACAAAATTGAAACGCATTGCGATAAATCAGGAATCAACCATTTCATCTCAAATTTTAAACTGATCCTTGGTGACCCAAAAGGCATCGAAAAATCATATGGAAGCACAAAGACATTTTTTGCAGCGGTCTAGTGATCACCCCTTCCCATCCAAGCGGGAAAAATCCGTCAAACAATACACGAAAGCGCTAGAACTTCATAAAAATTTTGAACTTTTCCTAGTCGGTATACTCTTGTATTTAAAAAATTTTGCACTCCATGGGAATGTTTCCCAAAGAAATTTCTGTTAAATTTTCCTTTGGATTGATCAATTTTCTATAAGGCGCTTCAGAGCCTAGGTCTTCTAATGACAGTGCACTGCAGTGTAACTATGTTATCTTTCTTTTAACACTGTAACTACTGAATATTGAATGTTAAACTCCTTAAAACCATTTTTTCGCTGAAAAAGTCACAGAAGTTTAATCTCATGATTATATACCATTTTATTTCTACTTAAAGGGTATCCACGATGAAATCGCCACACTATGAAATTGCTCTTACTTTTTAACCGTGGGGTAGAATTTTATGAAAATTTGGGTGGATTTAGTTCATAATGCATTGTTTACATCCTGCACGTTTTAAAGTCCTGTGATCAAAACTCGCAGAAATGGAGTCAAAAGAACAGCTAGTGCGTGATAAAATCATGCGCATTCATCACGAGAACAAGGATCTCTCGCATCGTTCCATCGCCAAAACGTTGGGAATTTCGGATTCCACGGTGTCGCGAGTGATTAAGCAGTTCGAAGATCGATTCACCACCGATCGGAAGCCCAGAAGTGAAGGAAAAAGTATTCCGTACAACAACCGCTTAGTTGGGGCCAAAATCCGAACGCCTCCGATCGGGATGTGGCTTAGAAGCTGCACCTAAGCCGAAGTTTTGTCCAGAAGGCCAAAACTAAGGCTATGCTTTGAACGTTCAAGGTACAAAAGGCCCCTAATTGTGACGAGAACCAGAACAAGTCCGCCAAAACCCGTGCCAGGAAGTTGTACCTCAACATGCTGACGAAGGTTGAATGCTGAATCATGGACGACGAAACATATGTGAAGGCCGACTTCAAACAGATCCCCGGCAACCTGTTTTTCGCGGCCAAGGATAAGTTCAGCGTTCCGGAGCATGCCAGCACTCAGAAGATGTCCAAATTTGCGAATAAATTCCTGGTTCGTCAAGCCACCTGCACGTGCGGGAAGCGGAATGCACCTTCCGTGACCCAGGACACGATAAATGGACAGGTGTACATGAAAGACTGCCTCCAAAAGCGACTGCTTCCTCTCCTGAAGGCTCACAACGTCCCAATAATCTCTCTTTGGATTTGGCCTCATGCCACTACTTCAAAGACGTGCTGAAGTGGTATGCAGACAATAAGGGCAATTTCGTGCCGAAAATGTTCAACTCTCCCAACACTCCAACACAATTCAGTTTCATTCGCTTAAGATTAAATGAAGTTTTAAAATAAAGATATTTCATTAGAAATTAATTTTTACGGCCTTATCGGTGACTGTTATGTTCTCATAGTGAGAAAATTTCAAGAATTGAAAATTATAGATGGATAGCAGAAGATTAGAAGAAAATTACAGGGGGAGCTTTTCAGGGCGACCACATGCTTTCCTTTTGGTCGTTCGCACTGAAAGTTTCGCGGTGCGAACCACGCAAGACCACACACCAAAAATTCTATAATTTTAAACGTGTCAGAAACGCTTAAACACCTAATGGAATTTCGATCTAATCAAGAAAAGATATAATTTTACATCAATTCGAACACAAACATCACGCACACTGGTAAAACCCCAAGAACCTATCCAGAATAGTCTAATTTTACATCACACTCAATCTAAAATTAAATGAGCGTGAGAAAACGCAGTCAAAAACTCATCGATTTTGCTGTCGATGTTTTTTCTGTCCAGAAAGTTTGTTTACAATCGCGCCGCGTAGTCAAAGAACCGATAAAGAATAAAACTTGTCTATATCCTGCCCCTGGTGAAAGTAGGCTGAAGTGACCAGCTCTAATCCGGGAAATACCGTATCTCCGTCAGTTGATGAACGACAACTGTGCCTAAAAAGTGAGTGGCTTGAGAATGTTAGCTTCCTTCAAAGCTTGGAGACCTGTTGCGGTTCAGGACCGTTCATCGATCATCGCTTGCTGTTCGTGGCCAGACATGCAAGTATCACCATGGTGCGTATTTTGTCTGGAAACGAGATAGGGGAAAGGTTTCCTAAATGGGCCTATCGGGTTAAATGACCCTACGGCTGTTTGGCGGAATGGCTGACTAGACAGCTTATCTGACCAATGCATTTTGAGGGTGATACGCTTAGAACAAAAGGCGAGAAAGAATTTTATGAATTTATAAACTCAAAAAAATTTAAAAAATCATACAAGGTTTTGATACATTTTGATCTAATATTTCGACTTTTAAAAATTATACGTAAAGAAGCTCAAAACAAAAACTAGGATGGTTTTTGTTTCTTACTCAAATGAACTTAAGAAATTAAACATATTTCAGCTTTTGTGGACGTTTAATAATGATTATTTAGTGGAATAATAGCGTGTTTTTGTATGCCCCCATCATGTTTGTAAAATGCCTCCATCCTAAAATCACAGGTTAAATAGAATAAATAAATTATTTTTATCACTGAACCTTCAAATCTAACCTCTGAATGACATCTTAAGAATGAATTGAAGATCTAAAGACAGATTTGATTAAGTTTTTCTTATGGATGAACTGCCTCCATAGTATGGCAACCCTAACTTTTGTTTTATTCCACAAAATTATAATATTCATAGATTTTTATAAAACTTCAGCTTTGTCGTACGGAAATTATTACTGTCTAGCAGTTTGAATTAAATTATACGAAAATTTTTCCCAAAAAACAGAAATTTTGTTCAAAACATAAATAGGCGCATTTAGCCCGCACGGTTTGAGGTTCGGCATTTTAGACAACACTTACAATAAAATTGTTTTCTTGGAAAAAGAAGAAAATTTTAACATAAAAATTACTCCATTGTATAGAAAACAGATGCCTGCACACGTGTATATAGCTTTTGTACACATATTCGACGTGATATTTGATTAAATCAGTGTTCTGCTTAAAAGGCGCATATAGCCCGCTCCTCCCCTACTTATACATATTCTTCGTATGGTGGCATTCAGAAACTAACAAAAACAAAATTCAAGAAATTTTACGTAAGTTTCTATGTACGCTTTTTTAAAAAACGTCATACGATGTGATTTGTTCTTGAACGATGACGTGCTGGTTCGGAAAAATCATCTGAAATTGTTTCTTTTTGTAGCCACCACGTTCCAACTATTGTGTTGTGTAAGACTCAACCCTGTCCGATTATAACATTTCAAAATAGTTTATCCATTCTTTAACAAAAGTTAACACTACCCGCTCATTTCAAACACCTGTAATTTCTTCTAATCTTCTTCTATCCATCTATAATTTTCTCTTCTTGAAATGTTCTCACTATGAGAACATAACATTCACCGATAAGGCCGTAAAAATTAATTTCAAAACAAAAATCACGGTGATTAATCTTAATTGGTATTTAATTAGTTTAATTCAGAGTTCAATTAAGTTTTGGAAATAAAATTCCTGGAGCACAATTCACAATGTTTCATTTCATTCATTTCATTCATTTCAGAGTTGATTAAGACAACACGATGTTTTCGAATCACTATTCTTAAAAATATATCAGAATAAAAAAAATTTAAAAAATCAGGTTTAAGTGCATAGCAATTATAATAAAGAACTTATCTCAAATATTTGGTTTTCGAAACGGGAATCATTAAAATTTCGTCGTGATACCTTGGAGTGATATGAAAAAGCTAACTAAAAATAGATGATTGGAAAGTTTCTTAATATTTTCTTCTTTTCAACGACAAGTGTATTATATTCATTTTTAATTTGAAATTTTTACCGAGAGATCCTTTCATGAGCTCATAAAAATGAAATAATGATATAAAAATTTTGAAATTCTACAAAATACCTCAAATTTAGATGAATAAGATAATGAGATGCTTTTTCTGAGCTATTTGAAAAATGTTGGGCAATTGAGGGTAAAACAGCCATAACTCCTGTTCCCAATTCGTGCGATGGCTCAAATAGGCTTCGTTGGATTCCTCGGAAAAATTTTCAAGTCCGAACATGTTTTTTTCTGAAATTATTGAAAAATATAGGGGAATTGAGGGTAAAAACAGCCATAACTCCATATTCCGAAGCGTGCGGTGGCTCAAACAGCCTTCATTTTTCGCAAAAAAAAATCACACAGGATACGTTCCAAAAGGTTCAAAATTTTCAAGTCTGAACATGCATTTTCTTAACAATTTGAAAAATTGAGGGGAATTGAAGGTAAAACAGCCATAACTTCATTTTTCAAAATGTGCGGGGGCTCAAACAGCCTTCATTCGATTGCCCGCAAAAAAAACCATACAAGATACAACCCATTTGGTTCAAAATTTTCAAGTCCAAACGAGCTTTTTTCAGAAATAATTGAAAAATATAGGGGAATTGAGGGTAAAAACAGCCTTAATTACATTTTCTGAAGAGTGCGGTGGCCAAAACAGCCTTCATTCGATTAATGAGAAAAAAATACACACAATAGGTCTATTTTCGTTCAAAATTCTCTGGTTCGAATCAGTGTTTTTCTGGAATGTTGACAAAATATAGGGGAATTAGGGGTTAAAAAGGCACTATATCTCCGTTCGCAAGCATGTAGGACGAAAGATGTTGAATTTCTTCGCGGTTTGTACACTTTTTTCCCCATTGTGCACTGGTCGGGGTAATGTCCTCGGTAAGTTCAAGTTCGTTTCTGCCGATAAGTTTGCAGGAAAGTGTTTGATCTGGAAAAGTATTCGCAGCTGTGGACGAAAATCCCGGTTTTTGTATCAAACAAGACCATGAACTCCAAGATGTACAAATAGGAGTGCCTGAGAAAACGTATTCTTCCCTTCATTACTACAGTGATATCGGGACAACGGGGTGGATTTTATCGAAAAGGACATCAACCCACCCAATTCCCTACTATCTAAAAATATTGGGCAATTATCGAGCAGAAGATGAAGAAGAATAGTAGGATGACTCTAGCGAGATGCAACAGAGATGAACAGATTGTGGAACAAAATGACCGCAGAGGTCAGTGAACAGGGTGTCTAAACTATGCGGAAAAATCGAGATTTCATCAAAACCACCTCGGAATATATTTTTTTTTTGTTATTTTTCCTATAAAGTGCAATAGAAGACCTACATTTTGAGTACATAAAATTTCCATTTCGTTCACAGCTCCGCGATGGACCCGTTTTAATGCGTCCAAATTTAAGATAAACTATGCTTTAAGCGCCAAAATATCTGAAAGAATGGAAGCGAACAGACACTATCCGCAACGTATCGCCAAAGCCTTACCATCAACGTTATTGGGTGGGATGCAAAACGAGCTCAAGACAGATCCGGTGGCTTATTGCGACTGTGTCGTTTTTTTTGTTGTGTGTCCCGACTCAATTGCCAAGGTTCGGCGCTCGACACAAAAGAGATAAAGATTGTTGTGCCGACGTAGTTTTCGCGTGTTGGAACTTCCCAAGAACTCAACGGGTGGGTCGGGTGATTAACAGCCGGGAAAAAAGGCTTCCCTGCTTCTAGTGGTGGGATTTGTTGGAGGATTGGGGGAAACCCTTAACTTCTTAACTGCCGCCACATGGTCGCTTTTTTGTGGGTTGTTAAGCTCTCCGGTGCGTTCGGACGGTCTTCGGAGGCTTCGGTAATTTTGGCGATCGGGATTTTCGAGGCCGAGGTTTGTTGCCGTCCATGGGAACCACGCGACCTGGAGAGTGCGCGCTCGTGACGCTTCAAATAATGAAATTTCGGTATTCCGTTGTTACTACCTCGTCTGCCGTGCTAAATGAACATGTTCTCTCCCCACGAACGATGAACGTGATGGGTGATGGTTTCGACAAATTGCCGGGTGGAACCCCTTTTTTATCCACCATTTCGCAGCACCTAATTTGAATGCATAAATTAAATCGCTGCTGCCAACAAATCAATCCTGCTGCTATAGGGCAACTCCTCCTCCATCAGCTCTACGCAACAACCGTCAATCGACTACTATGTAACAATCTTACTAATGACTGGGGGCCGCGCTCAGCCACAGCTAAGCCAAAAGTCCTATTGGCGGCGTCAGTCGTTAATTCCTATCATCGCAGATCATCGCGCGCCGGCTATTTTCTACGCCGTCATCCACATTCTCTTCTGATGCCTCAACCCCACACTCATCACGTTTTAAAACAGCTATCTCCGGCTGCGGGAGGCTACCTTTCTCATAGAGAATAGGGGCGCCTCACCTAACCTCAAAACACCGACCACCGCCAGAGTCTGCGTCCGCGTGCCACCGCAAATTCTTTCCTGGCGCGGGACCACGCGAATGAATAATGTGCCGATCAAGTTGTGGGGCAAACAAATGAGCTCAACAACCACGCGCTCTGCTCTGCTCTTTTCGCATCCACCCCCTCTCTCTTCTAAGCTAAACGGCGGCGGCGGGCGGATGAACGAATGGCCGGACTCAACAAGACGGTCTCCCCACAAAACACCCCCTCCCCATCCTTAAACACAATCTACCAAGCGAGGTGGTGGCGAAAAGTAGACAATAAAAGAGCTAAATTTATCGCCGCTAAATTGCTCTGGGAAAACAACGTCTTCGTCGTCGTCTTCGGTCGCTTGAGCTAGTTTAGAGTTGAGTGTGCTCCCCCGACCCAATCGCGATCGTGTCGTTGCCGAGGCGAGGGTGTGGGAAATGTAGAGAAATGGGTTCACTACCGAGTCGAGCAGATGGCGCTCGGGAATCTTTGATGACCGTGCGAGTATGATGGCTTAGAATTGGACCACAGATTCACCGGGATGTAATGCCCTTGAAATACTGGAATATTTTTTTGTCAAGCTTATATTCAATTTATTTTGATGGTTTATTTATTATTGTCTGTCTGTCTGTGTGTCAGCAAATGGTCCTCCCTTTTTCCAGGGGGGAGATAGGAAGGGGAAGGGTGGCTCTCTTACAATTTTCAACATATCTCTGTAATTTTTCAAGCAAGCGGCACCATATTTGACGTGTGGGGGTATTTGGATACGAAAAATGTTTCAATGATTAATTGAGACCCTTCTCTTCTTTCAGTGGTTAGATTAAAAGAAGTAGGTGGGCTTCTATACAATTTTTATTGCAAAATTCGATAACTGTTCAATTCAAGCAAACGGAACCAAATTGACACGGAAGGATATTTGGATATGGGAAAAAATCCTATGATTGTTTGAGACTCTTCTCAGAGGGGGCCCTTACAATTTTGCAACACTCAATGATTGATCAAACGAGAGGAATTCCAATTTGGCATGCGAAAGTATTTGGGTAACCTAAATTTTCAAAAAACGGTTTGAAGCACTTCCTACATTCCTTTGAAGAAACAGAAAGGGGGAGAGGGCTTCTATAATTTTTTTTTGTGACTGGTGAAATAATCGAGCAAATGGAACTTAATTTGGCATGGAGGGAAATTTGGAATAAGACTCTATGGTTGATTGAGACCCCCTCTCCTGGACCCAGTAAACAAATAGGAAAATAGGAGGGGCTACCGCAGTCTTTTTTAGATTTCGAGAGGTATGCAGTCGAAAGGCACCGAATTTGGTATGGACTTGTATTTTGATACGAGTAATACGAGTGTCTTTGATTATTCGCGACCCTTCCCTTCTTCCACTGAGTGAGATAGGAAAAGGAGACAGCAGTCTCATACATATTTGTTACATTTCTATGGAGTGAATCATACGAAAGAAACTACCCAGCAAACATTTTTGTAGGTATGTTTCTCAACAACTTTGTTATACGTTTCATATACATTATAGAATGAACGTATGAAACTCGAAAAAAAAACAGCATTTACCTACTAAAGTGAAGGTAATATACATACTTATTTTCAATTTCTGGCTAAAACGATAAGAGTATACGAATTGAACGATATTCGACACCTTATTCATACATCCTGAAAGAATGCAAGAGAGGACAAGTTTTTTCTTTCAACGCTTGCGAACCGTTGCCAATATTTTCTGCTTCTGTCATTGAGCAATTCTTGCAAATACATCATCTGATTTTTAGAAATCTGGTTGCACTGCTGGTCGCAGAGAGCTGTTCTCTCACTTGACCCACGTCGTGAAAAAAAAGGAACGAAATCGTCTTCAAAATATGCAAACATGACGGATATAACATTAGTAGTGGAGGATTTTTGGAATAGAAAAATGTTTCTATGCTAATTCGGGAACCCTCCAGTGGGGGAATGAATAAAGAAAAGGTGTGTTCTCATTCAATTTTTTGCGTAACTCGATAACATTTCAAGCAAATGGGGTCAATTTTGGCATAGGAAAGTATATGGAAATAAGAATTCCAGAATTCCTTTCTTTTCAGTGGGGAGCTAGAAAAGGGAGAGTGGTGCACTCATACTTATTTTTAATAACTTGAGAAATGATCGAGCAAATAAAAAAATAAAATGATTGGAAAACAAACAGGAAAATTAATAACTAAAACCGTTTTCCTATTTAAGACTATCACACATTACCTCTGCTTCATAAACGAAGGCTTCAGGAATCCGACAGATGATTTAGCTCCCGCTCCTCTCGTCAAAGATGTTTCTCATCATCCAGCGTTAGTGGTCTCACTCGATGTCACTAACATTAACGCCCCCTTAGAGGAAACTGCTTCATTCTACCAGGACTTCAAAAACGTCGATTACGAAGCTATCTCTCGAGTCCTAGGTTCCATCGAATGGGAGAACGAGCTCGATCTCTCTAACCCCAATGCTGCCGCTGCGACTTTTTCAAACATACTGAACTACATAATCGATCGTCATGTTCCGAAACGTAGCTTACCTTCTAACCCTCGAGCTCCCTGGGTCACTAACCAGCTGCGACAATTGAAGACGGCTAAAAACCGTGCTCTTCGATACTACAGCAAGCACAAGTCCCTCTGCACAAAAGAAGAATACCGCAAACTAAACACAGCGTACAAAAAAAGCAGCAGGCGTTGCTACCAGAACTATCTTCACCGGCTTCAACGCAATTTTAAAACCAATCCGAAATATTTCTGGAAGTACGTCAAAAATCAGCGGAAAGAATCCGGACTTCCGTCTCAAATGTTCTTGAACGGCAACTCAGCAAACACCGGTCCTGAAATATGTAATCTTTTTGCTGAGAAATTTTCAAGCGTTTTCACAACGGGGTCCATTTCCTCAGAGCACCTGGATATGGCTGTAAGAAATATTTCACCTCTAGATTCTTCCTTAAACGGTATCACATTCGATGACGCAGCCATTTTGAAGGCGACAGCTAAGCTTAAAATTTCATCTTCTACGGGTCCGGACGGGATACCAGCTATTTTCTTGAAACGTTTCATGCCACACCTACTGACTCCCATTAGGCATATTTTTCGAGCTTCGCTGGACTTCGCAATCTTTCCCTCGTTTTGGAAAGAAGCTTACGTGTTCCCTGTTCACAAAAAAGGAGATAAGAAAGATATAAACAACTACCGCGGAATTTCAGCTCTCTGTTCCATAGCAAAACTGTTTGAATTGGTTGTTCTGGATCCAATTTTTTTATCCACGAAGCAATACTTTTCCAACGATCAACACGGATTTTTGCCAAAAACGATCCACGACTACAAATTTGCTGACTTGCACATCGTTCGTGCAAGATAGCTTTGCCATAAAGTGTCAAACTGACGCCATCAATACTGATTTGTCTGCTGCTTTCGATAAAGTAAATCACGATATTGCAATCGTTAAACTCGAACGCTTAGGATTCTGTGGATCTTTACTGGACTGGTTTCGAAGCTACTTAACGGGACGAAAATTATCAGTTCAAACAAGAAATTTTTTCTCAAGACAATTCTCCGCTTGTTCAGGCGTGCCTCAGGGAAGCCACTTGGGACCGATAATTTTTGTCATCTATTTTAACGATGTACTCACTGTCCTTGATGGACCTAAACTTGTGTATGCTGATGACCTCAAACTTTTTCACACCATCAACAGCCAAGAGGACAATACCTTCGCTCACTGGTGTGACATCAACTGCCTGCCTCTGAACCGGAGTAAATGTGCTGTCATTTCATTTTCTCGCAAGCGGAACTCTATACACGCGGAGTACACTCTTGGTAACGAAACCATCGCCCGGGTGAACCACATCAACGATCTGGGCGTGATCCTAGACCATCGGCTGGAGTTTAAGACTCATACGAATTACATCGTTGATAAAGCATCTAGAAGTCTTGGCTTCTTATTTCGCGTAACCAAGGAGTTCAAAGATGTGTACTGCCTAAAAAGCTTGTATTGCAGCATCGTTCGCTCAATTCTCGAATATGCATCAGCAGTTTGGTGCCCATTTTACCAGAATGGAGCCGAACGAATTGAGGCTATCCAGCGGCGCTTCATGTCGTATGCCCTGACACACTTGAACTGGCTAGATCCGTTTCGTTTACCCAGTTACGAAAGCCGTTGCCGCCTAATTGATTTGGACACACTTCATGTCCGCCGAAACGCTGCACGTGTTTTAGTCGTAGCGGATCTCCTCGCATCGAGAATTGACTCTCCCGTGTTGCTGGAAGCTATTCCCCTCAGTGTGCGACCCCGAGGACTAAGGAACCAAAATCTGCAGCTCTATGTTCCAATACGGCTGAACAACTACGGAGCCAACAGCGCTCTTATAGGACTTTTTAGAATTTTTAACCACTTCGCCGAGTACTTCGATTTCAACGTTTCAAGAGCCACTTTCCGAAGAAAAATTTTAATGGTATCGAGGACTGTGTAGGCTAAGGTAGTTTTTAGCTTGTTTGTAACTCATTATTTTATTAAGCTATCATTAGGATCAACAGGTGATTCGTTGATGTTTTTACACAAATAAACAAACAAATAAACACATACTCGATAAAGAAATTAACTTTTTTTTTATTAATCATTTATTTTTCTTTCGAAGACTCGTTTGCTGTTAGGCCTTTGGAGCCGAGTGATATTTTACATCTTTCAGATGGGAATCCTTTTCTTGGTTAACGATTCGATCGACGCTTCCATTTAGTAATAAATTTAACTGATACTTTTAAAAGTTAATCAGAATCAAAATTAAGTGATGAAGTTATAGCTATTTAGTTTTTTGCTCATTCAGTCGACAATTGTGAATAGTAATCACTAGTCACAAGGCTTTCAGCTTCTTAATTAGATAAATTTTGAGTTGCAGAACAAAATTTTTGTGGAATTGCAATACAAAATTTACAATTCATAGTTTCAATTTAGTGTCGTCAATAAAAATGTCTTGGGCTTAAAGTGATATGGTGCTAAATAGCGCCTGAGGATGGACTTTTGGGATAAAGTAAGGCCCGTTAAAAAAGATTTATCATTTTTTGTGCTCGAAATTTTTCTTGGAAAAATCTCCTTGGAGGAGTTTAACCACTAAAGCAATACACCTTCCTCCCTCCGCCCCACTTCCACGGCCTTGATCTTGGGTCATCGCTTGAGTTGATTAAAAAATCTCAATCCAAATTTCATCACCCGATCAGGAGGGAAAAACTAAATTATATCAAGATGAGATATTTTGATACTAATTTTTTCCTATCTAAATGAGTTATTATTCAGTACTCGTAGGATGTTAAAATATCTCAAATTATATCAAAAAATCTATACGATCATAGCTAAATTATATCAATTTTAGATATGCTCCTATCAAGATTATATCTCGTTCAGATAGCATAGTTTGATATTGGGCAGAACAAAACCTATCAAAATTATAACTTATCAAGATATGAGTGCTTCGAGAAAAATTTCTAGTGGAATGTCAATAAACCATATTATTGACTAAAACTATGTTTCATTTTTGGTTTCCCAAAAATTGGATCCAATTTAATGGATCTGTTGAGCGAAATTCATTAATGTACGGTTTGGGCCGTTGACTTCGATGTCCGTGTTTCAGAAAAAGTTGTACATATATCAAAATAAGATATAATCATTTTATTTTGGGACAACCCGAAAAAATTCTTTATCATTGAAAATTATCTCAACCCCATTCAAGTCTGTCAATCAGAATAAAATATAATTTAGATTGGAGAAACTTAAAATCTAATTTTTTCAGTACGTAATTATAACTGAATCAGATGTAAATATCTTGGTGAGATACGATTGAGTTATTATTTTGATATGCTCTTCTGATCGGGCATCGCACAGTGGTGCAAATCCTTAGACAGCAGGAAAAAATCATATTATCAAGTGTGTGACAACAAATTTTATTATTCAGGATTCGAATTAATAATATTAAAGAAACGTTTTTATGTAATTAGATATTTTCTAGGAGTTTTCATACACCGTCCATGGAATAAACAAGAAAGTCATTTAAAACATGAAAATAATTAAAAAAGGGTTTTTTTTTATTCTTAACTCCGAACAATTAAAAAAGGAATCTATATCTTGAAAAATTCATAAATGTCTATAACAAAGTGATGTATTATAATTAATTTTACAGATTTGAGATGAAAAGCTTCCTCAATATCATGAAATAATGAAGTTTGAATTAGTTTAGAGCTCAAAATTGGGTGATCACAGAAGTTCGATTTACTCTGTTAATTTTTCAAAAGCAAAAATATAGCTTACGCTGTTGATCACGGTGATAAATTATTAAACGTTGAATAGGTGGAACTTTCAACAAAAACATTCTTTTAAATCAGCTGCTAGTTTTTGTTATATTTTGAACACAATAGCTTTGAATGGAACAAGTTTATTTGAAAAATATTCAATTTTCCATTTGGAGCCTCAAAACCTGTTAAGTAATTTTGGAAAAAAAACATTGAAAAAAATTCAATACCCTTTTTTCCAACTTTCCACAAACAATCTTCAATAAAAAACTTTTGAATCATTTTTGTCGATTTTTTTTTTATTTTGAATTAGGTACTGTGTGTTGTCGCCCTGTGTAAGCATATTTTTCCCACATTTTGTTGACATGTGTACGAATCGTTTGCTGCTTATATTTGACAAGCTAAAATGAATCAACTTTTCAATTAATTTAAGCGTCCACAAACTGCACCGACGGAAAACTTAACATTCAAGACAAAAATATGTGTTTGTAACCAAACCTAGAATTCAATTATTTGTTAAATGTTAAATTTCTTTAAATTATTTGTATTAATGTTAAAACTTAAAATATTGAACCAGTCTAGTATAAGAAACAACATACCAGTGAGTTACCGAATGAACTGTTTGGAAACGGTAACTCACCAACCAGCTGACCAAAGCAACAAAAAAGTCAGCATAAGTTAGTCTGAATAAAGTCTCGTAGCGGCAACATCAGCTCCGTACTTTGATTGTTTGTTTGTCGGTCGAGTAAAATTAAGTCCAATAAAGTGGTGTTTTATTTGTTGTAAATCGGTCGTCTTTTGTGTTTTAAAGCACATCCGAAACCCAGAACAGAAGGATTTGTGCTGTGTGTTGTGTGCGGACTTGAATTAGGTGCAACAAAAACCTTCCTCCTGACCCGTCGGCAGTGGAGAAGCAGCGAACCACAAAACCAATAGCGCTAAGGAATCGACCGCCCCTGGGTGTACCCGCTGCTGGTGTTTATTGCTGTACCAACAAACAGCAATTGGTAAACCCTCCGATCATTTTGAACCCGGTAAGCTACCCCCTGAATCCTCAACATTGGTCCTTCGAGCCGGATCGGAGGAATTCCCCACACGGAAGGTAGCGGTGAGTACACCATTTTATTTACTCGACGCGCTGGCTGCATCAAATTGGGCCATTTTGCTTGCCTTTTGTACTGCTGTACATTGTTCGACGAGCCGAAAAAGCGCACAAAGGAACCAAGCCAAGCCGTTTACACAAATCCATCAGCAGCTGTTAATTGTGATCGGCTGTTATGTTTATGCTCTACACCGGTCAGCAAAAATTGGAAAACTTGGATTTGATGTTTTTTGTTGATTGAAATTCGGACTTTGAATTTTTATTGGCGAATTCAGTCCTTTTGTACCTGAGGCAAATATTGGCAATATTGATTGAAATTATATGCGATTGGGTGTGAGTGGGTGGCAGTCTTCGCGAAAGAATTGTGTGTCGCGTCGGGAAGGATTTTTTCGTCGATTTTAACACACAATTCTCGGTTTCGTTTCGTTTTAAGTTTGATACACCGCGACGGGAAGGATTATATCGTACGATTTGTATCATTCTTCGTCGTGTAGAAGTGTAAATCCGCGACGGGAAGGATTTAATCGTACGATTGGTTTACACTTCCGCCGTCGTGTTAAAAACCAGTACATCGGTTCGGGAAGGATTTCGTTTTCGTTTTTTGTGCTGTGTTTTCGTTATCGTACAGTGGTGGTAGCAAGTGTCAGTGTTTTTCAATATGCCGAAAACCAAGTCAGACGAAAGAGTGGAGGATGCTATCATTCGTCGCAAGGCCATCCTGACAAATCTATCGGATGTTGAAAGGTTTACGAGAGAGTTCAACGTAGATCGTGATGCTGGGCGCCTTCAAGTTCGACAAGATCTAGTTGATCGGATCTACGACCAGTTCCAGAAAACGCAAACCGTCATCGAGAAGTGGGATGGACCAGATCGGCTTGAAATGCGTTTGGCTGAGAGATCAACCATCGAAGAAAGGTTTTGTGAGGTGAAAGCATTCCTGTTGAACAACATCCCGGAAAGGTTGAACAGTTCTACATCAGCAGAGCCGACCGCAGCAACCAGCACAGCTATGTTTCACCTACGCCTGCCCAAAATAGATTTGCCGAGGTTCGATGGTGATTTTTCGCGATGGTTGTCGTTCCGAGACACGTTCAAGTCCATGGTACACTTGAATCCAGATGTTCCAGCGGTTGCAAAGCTTCAGTACCTGCTTCAGAGTTTGGAAGGCGAAGCCAAGAAACCTTTCGAGTCCGTAAACGTTGAGGCTGCCAATTATCTTATCACTTGGGAAGCGTTAATGAAGCGGTATGATAACCAGCGGTACTTGAAACGACAGCTCTTCAGGGCAATGTACGACATTCAACCTTTAAGGAAAGAGTCTTCAAAGGATCTTCATACGTTGACAGATGATTTTGACCGCCATGTGAAGGCCATGGCTAAACTGGGTGAGCCGGTAGGTTACTGGGATACTCCACTAGTGAACCTACTGTGCTACAAACTGGATCCAACGACTCTTCGAGCCTGGGAGGAAAAAACGAGCGACCTTAGAGACATCACCTATCAAGAGCTGATCGATTTCCTGTATTCTCGAGCGATGATGCTGAAGACGATCGTCTCAGAGGAGCAGCACTACCTGCAAACGATGCCAACGAGGATGACGGGATCCCAACCGAAGAAGCAGTACCGATTAGTGGCCAATCCTGTTGCGTCGGATACAAAACCTGATCCACCGCCGTGTATTGTATGTTCGGAACGACACCATCTGTTTCGCTGCAGGAAATTCGCCAGTTTCTCTCCCAACAACCGTCGTCAAGTTGTTACATCGCATCGTTTGTGTTGGAATTGTTTCAATTTTGGACATTTAGCAAGAACATGTTCCTCTCGACACACTTGTCGTTTCTGCAACGGAAGGCATCACTCTCTCCTCCACGATGCAATCAAGGCCACCTTTTTCAATTCGCTGCCGGAACCAACGTCGTTATTGTCGAATTCGCCCCTACCAGCTCCGCAGCGCAGTACCGCCCCTACAGATGCAGATCCGCAACCATCAACTTCGAGCCAACAAGTATGTATGACTGTTCAGGCATCAACCAGTACAGTTTTGCTAGAAACGGTTATGCTTATGGTGGTTGACAGTACGGGAAAGGAAATTCCGGCTCGAGCGCTACTTGATTCCGCTAGTATGTGCAGTTTTATGACGAAGAAGTTGGCCAACACCCTCGATCTCCGCCGTTCTACCGTTGACATTGCCGTTTCAGGGATTGGTGAGTCATCCAAGCAGATCAAGCGCCAGTTAACAGCGAAGATTCGTTCAACTGTATCCAAGTATGCAACGGAGCTAGATTTCTTGATCCTGAAAAGGCCAACAGTCTGCCTACCGACTGTGGACATTGATGTTGCTGCTTGGAAAATACCCGATGTCAACCTGGCTGATCCATACTTCTTCATTCCTACGGACATTGACCTCATTGTGGGCGGAGAAGTGTACCACGAACTTCACAGTGGCAGCAAGATTTCCCTCGGCATTGAAATGCCGACTCTAGTTGAGACTGTGTTTGGATGGGCTGTATCCGGATCGGTTCCAATAAATTCCTCCGAAACTCCCCGGTTATGTCATCGTACGACCATCGATCGAGACCTAGAACAATCCATCGAAAGGTCCTGGGAACTCGAATCTCTGTTGCCGTCTCAAGCTCTGTCAGCTGAAGAAACAAAGTGTGAAGAAGTGTTCAGTGCTACCACCACTCGCGATTCGTCCGGTCGTTTCGTTGTTAGATTGCCACTCACTAGTTATCCCCTGGTACGTGTTGGTGAACCAAGATCCATCGTCGAGCGCCGCTTCCAAGGTCTAGAGAGGAGACTTAAGCGAGATCCTGCCCCTCGAGAAGCCTACGTTTGTTTCATGGCCGACTACGAACGTTTGGGCCTCATGATCGAGTTAACTGATCCAGTAGACGACTCTGTCCCCCACTGCTATCTACCACATCATCCAGTCTTCAAGGAGTCAAGCACAAGCACCAAGGTCCGTGTTGTTTTTGACGCTTCGTGCAAGACATCAACCGGTTACTCCATCAACGATACGCAGTTGGTGGGACCTACTATCCAGGACGATCTACTGTCGATCATTATGCGCTTCCGAACCCACCCAATCGCACTCGTAGCCGACATTGAAAAGATGTACCGCCAAATACAACTGCACCTGGACGACTCGCCATTTTTGGCCACCCGCACCTTAAAACGCCTCGCTGAGAATGAAGTCAGTCGTTTTCCTGTTGCCACCCCAGTTTTCAAGAGTGACTTCTACGTCGACGTCTGTTTGACTGGTGCCGAAGATGTCGATTCTGCCGTTCAACTCCGCCGAAAGGCATCTGCTCTAGTTGTTTCTGCCGGTTTACCACTCAAGAAATGGGCATCCAATGTTCCTGAAGCGCTTCGTGGTATTCCTCCAGAAGATTTGGCTGTATCCGCAATCCACAGCCTGCAGGACGATCAGGATGTCTCCACGTTCGGACTTGTTTGGGAAACGACGTTGCACTGTTTTCGTATCCAATTCCCACTACCAGCGTCGTACCAAGCTGATTGGAAGGATTTTCACAGCACGCAAGATACAACCGTTACGATCCAAGTTCCTCGCTACGTGTCTTCCGCCAATGCCACTTTTTACCATTTGCATTTCATCTCGGAAGCGTCGGAGAAGTCCCATGGAAGTTGCTGCATGCGGTACTTCCGCTTGTTGAAAGCTGCTGCACGGAAGTCGGAAAAGGACCCATTCATGATGCTAACCACCGCCGATCTGAAAGAAGCAGCCTTCGTTCTGTATCGTCTTGCCCAGAAACAGGATTTTCCTGAGAAGTTAGTCACCCTTGCATCGACCAGTCGCCTTCCATCTTCATCGCAGTTGAAACACACCCGCATCAAACTGAATTCAAATGGAATTATTCGAATTGTTCTGCTCGTGAAACTCCTGCTATTAAATCTGTTGGCGAAGTATTATCATGGGAATTTACTTCACCTCGGCCCACAACTAATGCTCCCCACGATCCTTCAAAAACATTGGATCATTGGAGGACGCAATCTAGTGCGCCGCACATTCCATGAACGCCACAAGTGTTTCCGAAGCAGACCGAAGATGATCCTGCTGATGAACGTGGTCAACAATTGGAGAACCGGTCACCGCAGTTCCTGGAAATCCGCAATGAGTAGAGTTGCACTCTAAGACAGCTCCTGCACAGAATTTTATGGATCAGGTGATTGCGGTTCCAATAGTTTTACATTTCGTTTGTTGGTCTACTGGGTTCCCTTTTGCTTCCCAGAAACAAATCCCAGATGGTGTCACTTGTCGTCGTTTCCGCCTGTATATTGCGGACCTCCCAGAACCAGTAGTCGCAGATTGCAGCCTGAATGAGTAGAGCTACACTCTAAGCTAGCTCCTGTACATCAATTTTGAAAATCAGGTGATTGCGATTCCAATATCCCCATATTTTGTTTGTTGGGCTACTGGGTTCCTTCTTGTTCCGCAGAAATCAACGCTCCGAGTGAGGTCGCACTTTATCGTTTCCGGCTCCATGTGGTGGACATCCTTTCCCATCGGTTTCCTAGCAATGGCTGATTGAAGGCAGTAGTCGGTGGTCGCAGCTTCAATGAGTAGAGCTACACTCTAAGTTAGCTCCTGTATGACAACCTTAAGCACCAGGTGATTGCGGTTCCAATCCTTCTATTGTATGTTTGTTGGTCTACTGGGTTCCTCTTTGTTCCAGAAAGCAAAGCTCCAGATGGTGTCCGTACCGCCCAGTACCAATCACTCCTCCTGCTCACCTGGTTCCGTGCTGCGTCCTGTTGGTCCACGTATTTAGTCGAAGATGAAGGCAACCGATGAAGGCTCCCCAATGATACCGAAGCGAGTGTTGAAATGTCCGTGCCATTTCAAGGTGGCCGGAATGTTTGTAACCAAACCTAGAATTCAATTATTTGTTAAATGTTAAATTTCTTTAAATTATTTGTATTAATGTTAAAACTTAAAATATTGAACCAGTCTAGTATAAGAAACAACATACCAGTGAGTTACCGAATGAACTGTTTGGAAACGGTAACTCACCAACCAGCTGACCAAAGCAACAAAAAAGTCAGCATAAGTTAGTCTGAATAAAGTCTCGTAGCGGCAACATCAGCTCCGTACTTTGATTGTTTGTTTGTCGGTCGAGTAAAATTAAGTCCAATAAAGTGGTGTTTTATTTGTTGTAAATCGGTCGTCTTTTGTGTTTTAAAGCACATCCGAAACCCAGAACAGAAGGATTTGTGCTGTGTGTTGTGTGCGGACTTGAATTAGGTGCAACAAAAACCTTCCTCCTGACCCGTCGGCAGTGGAGAAGCAGCGAACCACAAAACCAATAGCGCTAAGGAATCGACCGCCCCTGGGTGTACCCGCTGCTGGTGTTTATTGCTGTACCAACAAACAGCAATTGGTAAACCCTCCGATCATTTTGAACCCGGTAAGCTACCCCCTGAATCCTCAACAATATGCTTATATCTAGCGTGAGCTTTTATTATGTCTTATGAAACAAAATGTAAATAAAAAGTTTTTGTAGGAAAAAATACAAAAACTGACATGAACTAGTTGCAACTTCTTTCCATTTAGAATATGTTTAGCCTGGACATCATATTCTATATGTGAAATACAAATTTTAAAGTTGTTTTCATAACTTTTGCAGCAGTTTTTGGGAATTCTTAAGATGTTTCATACGACGTAATCAAAGATCACGCGAGATATTGGGGAGAAATGGGTACAAAATGCGCAGAGCGGACAAGATGCGCCACCATCAGTATTTCACTAATCCAACATTATTCAACATTTCTGAAAATGCCAGTTTATTCTGTTTACACTTTTAAGAGTTCATTAGAATTTGTGAACCTTCAAGTTTTTTATATCACGTAAATTTGACTTCATAACGTGGGCGTCTTACCCCAAGAGTCCCTACATAACGAAACTTCTTTTTTTTTCGCTATTTGAAGTGGTTTTCGAAACAATCGACTAATTGATAATTCCATTTGATATAGACACAGATGAACAGATGTACAAGCTAAGCCTTGGAAAGTGTGTAAAGTCCCAACGACCGTTTTAAATCAATTTTATGTTTTTTGCTGAACCACCAGATGTCTCCAATTACTCTGGAGAGATCTGTCAAAATGTGAACAAAACAAAATAACAAAAATCCTTTCGGTTATAAAAGGGTCGTAACATATTATTGTTATTTGTACCTAGAAACAAATAGGAGATGTCACTGTTTCGGTCAATTTTTACGGCTTTCGGAAGTTTTGCACAGGTTTTCAGATTTTTTTTTACTCTTCTTTACAGGTTTTCTGTTAAAAAAAACTGATGATGCTAATAATCACGTTGTAGCGCATGTATCGATTGGCTTTTGAGATCAAAAAACTACTTATTAAGGTCTAATTTGTAAGCAAACCTCGTTTCCTCAAAAGTATTTTTGCATAATTTTTAAGTTGATTGGCATTCCAAGTTACTGAAAGGTTATTTAACGTTATGGCGTCTTCATTTTCCCCAGGAGTTCATCTAGTGTACTTCAAACAAAAATCTAAATTTAACACATTAAATAACTTTGACTATTGAGTCACCCATGTTTGGCATTTCGTTTGTTTTACAATGACGATTTTTGTTTAACTTAAATATATTGTAGGCCATCAATCCCATCATATGATGCAAAAATTCTCACGAGACTTCTCCATCCCGAACGGTTTTATTTTATTATTCTTCCCATCCCATACTGGCTCATATACGTACTTTTTATCCGGAGTCATCAGATCTTGACGATCGTGTCCATTATTGCGGTTTGGGCAGCACATGTGTGTGTCAAATTAAACGAGCCGCTCCTCTACATGCCCACACTTACGGTCAGTTCAAAGCTCGTTCTATTCATTCATTGACCATTACGATGCCGATGGAAAAAAGTGAAACTAATTTTATGAATGAAACCCCGCTTGCCTCCTTGCTTCAGATATTTAAGAAAGGAAAAAAAAGCAACTGAAGCCCTCTAAACTGTTTCCATTGGTTTTCTTTCTCACCAGTAAGTCAGTGGAAGTTGGTTCAATGGACAAAGTTTGTTTATAGCTGGTCAGACTTTTTATCAGATCGGAATCGACGGTTCATCGTAAACAAAATCTACTGATCGTTTATGTTGATCGATGGAGGAAGTCAATCGACATTTCCTGTTTATTTGTTTGGGCAAAACATCAATCGATTGACTTTTTAAGACAAACAAACAAACAAATCGTGAAAGATTTTTTTTTTCTGCTCACAGAAAAAGAAGTAATTGAATAACATTTTCAAAAACGGAAATTTAACAACTACAAAATTATCTACACTTTCCCAGGAATCATCGTAAAGATAAAGAAGTAGGTAGGACTACAGAAATCTTTATCAGTAGCAGTATCCAAAAATAGCTGCAGATGTTTGTGGTTTCATAAAAGTAATGACGCTGGCAATGAAGAGAATTGCACACGGAGATAATTCATTACTTGACCGTTCGTATCTCGGAAGATTGCAAAAGTTTTATGACATTGTGGCTTAAAAATAGCCAGTAACAATTAGTCTCGAACGCAGAAATGATCTCAATGGAAATTTGCTTAAGCTTATTGGACTAGGGGTAGGTTTATTTAAAGTGACGTTAGATTTGGTGAATATTTTCAACAGTTTTTCTTATCTTATCCACTTCTGCAGATCAGAGGCAAGAATATAAAAATACCATATTAAAAACTTATTTCAAGCATAGCTATTAATGCATTAACATTAACTTGAAACTTGGATTTTGATACACCTACGAAACAGACTCTACTTCAATCATGAACTTCCTTGCAGGTGGAATTATCGATATAAGATTTCATGCCGGACCGGCATATTAACAGGCTTTCTTATAACTGGCATTGTTCTCCCAACGCAACCGCATTACATACATATGTCTGAAAGAACCTAAAAAAACTTATTCCATATCTTATCACAAGCAGTGTGGCGAATTTTCTGAAAGCACGAACGATATTGACTGTGATTTTCTATCAGTGTAAAAGCTTAAACTGAAATAAATCGATTAGTAAAGTCAACAAATATAAAAGCTTCTGATCGACTCGGTCATCCACATGCTTACGGCAAGCTTTGTGAATATATCTATCAGTCAGTAGAAAGCTCACTCTTAAACACAAACAAACTTGTTTCACTCGACTGCTACGAAAGAGCCTTTTACTTAGGCATTTCTTCGCTCACTGCATTCTATCAGTGAATGCAGCTTTAGCATTCAATCAGTGTCAACGAAAGACTCTGATAACATCAGTAGGCATTTGTTTTTGCCATTTTTTGCGAATTGTGGATTGGGATTCGAAATGAAATCACGACATGAAAACCGCATAGCCCAGGGGTGAGCAATCTTTTGAACTAACAAGCCATTTAGAATTTATAATATTCCCGGCGGGCGCACTCAAAATATCAAATTTAAAAATATTCATGGGTAGTATTCGAAAAATATTCATATCAAACGCTATCTATATACACTGGATTCTTTTTTTAAACGATTGTTGTGTTCGTGCAAAAAAAGAAATCATTTAAAAAAAGTTCAAAACAAACGGGCAAAATTCATCGCTTATTTCGAGTAAAGTGACCAACTTGGACCGTAAATCGATCATTTCCAACCAGGTAGACCACTCTGAGGAAATTTGAGTGAATTCGGGAAGCTCAAAGATTTATTTTGGATTGATCTGTTTTAAGCCACGGTTGTTCCGGAACTTCCGCAGAGTATCTAAGTGGTCATTCCGGCCCATGTTTCTGTCGGGAAGCAACGTCCGAATCAATTTACCACCCAATAGTGGTTTAGCAAAAAGCAGGAATGTTTAGGACCTGTTTTTGACATGTTCGAAAATCGTCTTATTTCGAGCAAATCGTTTAAAAAAAGTTTAAAATAAAACCGTGTAAAATAAGATCGTTTAAAAAAAGAATCCAGTGTATATAAAACAGGGAGAGAGACAGACCATACAGAAATGTGCGAACACGCAAAACTCTTCACTGGATCATCCGATTTGCATGCGATTTTTTTTGTTGTGTTCGTCTTCACGCGAAGAATAACAAAACGGAGAGATTATTTCGAAAATGTTTTTGTGGAATTTGAAAATTAATTTTTAGTTTTTATTCGTTTCAAATAAAAGTCATGGCACCCAATTTCCATTTTTTTTCATTCGAATCACCCAGAGTAGTAAGGCGCCAAAAGCAATCAAGGCTTACTGATGTTCATCCATCTCTCTATAGGATGTTTTGGCGCCCATTTTCGTTGCAAGTGTACTTTCCACGTGGCTCCAGTAAAATGGATACTTGGATGTATGGGGTGAAAAAAAAAGAACGCAATAATCCGGCATGAAGTATACCTATTTTCGAAAATTGTCATTTTTGCTTCAGCATCAAGGCAACTTTAACATTTTTTAAGCTAATTTACCCTAAACTACCCGGTTGTCCCGGTTTTACCCGGATTTGACCGGGTTATTGATAAAACAAAATTTAAAGGGCCCGGTCAAGTCGTCCAGCCCGGTTGTCCGGATTTTGATGAAAAAAAAACCCGAATTTTCCAGATTTAGTCATTTCATTTGCCAAATAAAAAAAAATCGCTTATTAAGTTAATTTTTTCTAATTTTGCGTACTAAAACGAAATTTTTTGAGCAACTTTTAACAGATTAATCATGCACGGTTTCTGGTTGCTTAACACGTTCGTCGCCACGCTTATTTTGGTAGTTTTGCTAGCCGGGCCAAAAGAAATTTTCAGAGAGAGAAAGCAAAGAGGGAGAACTCCCATATTTGAAACGTGTGGCGAAGCTGAGCGGTAAACTCAAGTAAGAGAGCGTCACCTGCTTTTTGATGTGACGGGGCCCCCCAGGAAATACACCCGTCTGCCGAATATGGGTGACGTGGCGACGAACGTGTTAAAATACAATTCAAAATTACTGATGTGTTTCGAAGAAAAAAAAAATTTCAAGTGCTTTTCGTTTGAATATTTTTTAGTTGTTTCTGAATTTAGCCCTAATTTGCTTGGTATTGCCCGGATTTTGGATTGACTATTTTGAAATCAAATGCCCGGATATTGTTAGGTTTTAAGATAGAATAAATTTGCCTGACCAGGATACGCGCGGGAAAAATTCTGATCTCTTTTATTTACTCCGTTATTATGTTTTGTTTATTTTCCGGTTAACTGGAAGACTTTCATATTATTCAAGAAAAATAATATTTTACGTATGACTGTGGAAGTTTTGACATATCCAAAACAACTGAACAGATAACAATGAAATATTCCATTACAGAATCTTCTGTTCATATTTATGGTATAACACCAAGAGAACGTTTAATTTTTAAATAATAGAATAAGACGACCATAAATTGATTTACTTGTTTTTTGTAAACGTCAAGAATGTAATGAGTTAGTTCGAGTATAGAATGATATTAACTTTGTAATTATATGTGAATTTCATCAGAAAACCAAGGAAATGTTAGATACTATCCACTTCTTCCTTTCATACTAAGGTGCTTAAAAACTAAACAAAATTGAGGATATAAAAAGGGTTGACTTTGTAAAAATAAAATTCATAATTTGATCCAACACTCAGTATTAGAAATCAAGAACAGATAACTGGTTCAATAACATCTTAAAATACAAGAAGCTTGGAAAATAAAAATTTTAGTCTCAACGAAAATATGATTCAAGATCCAAAACAGAGATAATGAAAACTGAATTACATTTGCAGAGACTTTTTTTAATTTCATTTCTGATTTTGAATTCAAGATCTCAAAGTAAAAAAAGATTTCATAACCGTTTGATTTGAAATTGTTGTGAATAAAAATTCCATGTACATACACATATATTGAATGTTCTTATTTTCTTTGTTCAGTGCTTAAGCATCCATTTTTCGATAAATATGATAAAGTTAAAGTCGATATAAAAAAGATGATTTTAAAAATTAAGAGGATATTATCTAATACAGAGAACATATCAAATGCATTATAGATAACGAAAAACAGAATGGTATATGAAATTTTTTTGATATTGATATATTTGCAGCATAAAAAAAATCGCGAAATTTCATACCATGAAAAGTGTTGTGCCATTTCTACAAATTTGGTACCTATACGATAAAGAAAATTTCAAACATGGTTTTGGCGAAAAATGAAAGACAGTTGATCAAAACTGCTTAAAATGACGACACATTTCAACAAAACACTTTTTGGCACTTATCTTGGGGTTAATAGAAATTGAACATATCGGTGTCAAGGATCCTCTGTAAATGTAAAAAAAAATGTAAAACGGAAGAAAACAGATTTTTAACTTTATCCCAGAAGATATTCGCTTTCCAGTTTTGTTGGAAGTCAATCTTCTTCGAAAATTTTTGCCCCTGGAGGTAGGCACTACCAAAATATAACAAAAGTATTACGAAAATAGTCAAAAACTGTGTCGATTCACTCCGTTTGAAGGTAACAATCCAGTTTCATGAGCGCAAATAATTATTTACCTATTTTCTGCTTATTCACATGTTCATTATTTTTGCGAAATTCAAAGGCTTAACGAAGTTTGCCGGGTCAGCTAGTTTTTTTTATAATTACAAATTATTGACAAATAAATACTGAAAAGGAGGAAAGAGAGCAGACACTCAAACATTGTTTATCCGAAAAATTTGTAGGGAAATTCAACACAATTTTTTAAGCACAAAATGGATAATAGCAGCCGATATTGATCAAGTACAAGTCTTTTTTGAATAATTTAATTTTTAGATTATATTTATCTATTTCGAAAAAAATTGTTCTATCAAAAAACACATTTTTTTAAATCACCCTTTAGATTTAAAATCTTAATTCAAATTTATTTACTAAAATTCCTTTTTTTGAACTTTTTTCAGTTTTTCCGTAATTTGAATCTTTCTCAAAGACCTAACATTGTTTCGCTACATTCTAAGGAAACCCTTTTTTGAACATAACTCTGATTGAGTTTCAGTTTTCAATCGTGATTTCATAAATCAAAGGTAAACATTCTCGCTATTTTCTCTTAGAAGAACCACCATCAATAACCTGCACGTGTGAATAAATAAATAACGATAAGTTACTGATCGATCTCGTTCATATTGATCACCCTGATTTCAAATATCAAGTGATCTTTACAGAACCACTTGTAACGTTTGCTATAAATTCAAATGTTAAATGTTGCCAGTTTGTTTGAGTGTTCTGAAATAGTTTAAATAATTTAGGCGCCAAAAACTGTAATGATGAACGGAAATAAAATGAATTGTCTCTTTAGTTTTATTCGTCGACAAGATAACATCTATCTGTAACTGTAACTCATCCGAATTGGTCTACCCAAACAGTTACTTTATTGCCTTTGGGAGGTTTTTACAAGATATCGAAAGCTTATCCATATGTTTCCCTTTCTTGATAGCCACCATTTACTTCCGTTTTCTTTGAATAAAAAGTAATTTCTTTTCCAACAAACGGTGAATATATTTGAGTTTTCGTTTTCCCTTCCCAGTTTCATTTACTGTGAATTTTAAAGTCCTAGGCAAATTATAGGGAAAAAAACTAGATGTTAATAAAGGAAATCAATAATATTTTTTGCTAATTATTTATATTACACTTTTGCTTTAAAAAGAACACAATGAATGCTCGAAACGCTTGAAAAAAGTTAATTTGAATAATTGTGAGTCAAATGCATATATGATCAAATTACTGACACATATTTTTTTCAGGTTTAATTTTTTAAATATAATTTACAATCTATCGAGGAAAAAAGTTGAAAAAGAAATGAAATTTAAAAAAAAAAGTAGGCCTCACAAAAACTTTCCGAGGGCATGCGGCCCGCGGGCTGCTCGTTGCTCATCCTTGGCTTGGACCAAACGATTGTCAGAGGGTAGGGGGCGGCGGTAAGAGAGATCAAATTTCTTGAGGATTGGATTTACACGGAGAAAAAAGTATGGTGTTTCCATCAATAACCCACTTAATTTCAATCCTATATCTGATTGCTTCTGACCAACTGAAATAATCAAAATTTTAACAATACATAATCGACAATCTGAATGGTTTCGTACATCAAACAATATATATAATAAATTCAACTACAGTTGTATGATTGATTTTGTGCATTCAACCATGAATATCGTAGATTCAATTATAAAGTACGATTGATGTCATACTTTCAACAATAATTATAGTAGATTCAACTATAATAATATGATTGATTTAGTCAAATAAACCAAGATAGATTCAATTATAAATATGATAGTTTCATGATTGATTGATTCAATGAGGTCAACTATAAATATTGTGAATTTAAATTTTGTTTGTATTGGAAGTTATCATACTTTAGATTTTTTTTCGAAATAATTTTATTTCTACGTTTTATTTTCTTTTAATTTATTATTTTAGCATTTTGCATATTTTTTCGTTTTAGCCGCCACGATGCTGGAAAATTGACCGGAGATCTCTATATCCACGTACTGGTTCTTCCGCTGTTGTCCTTTTTGCTTCCTGATGCATGGTTGCCCAGCAAATTGTTCGTCTTAACTAATAAGTTCGCAAGGATCACGTGAAGGAACGTCAAGACCTACGTCAATTTCGCGGGCAGCCTGAGAAGGTGTACCTTTCCCGATTTCAGAAAATGTAAGCCTACTACACGACCGCTACCAGGAACTGGTAAAGGAAAATGTTTCCTCATCGCCGGAAAGCGCTTGTGCTTTGCCACCGACGTCAGGAAACGCCAGCTGAGCCATAAAACAGCACAACGATCGTTGCAGGGAGCACGCTGGTCTCTCACTTACGATTTTTTTTTTGCTGTTGAACACTGATGAATACAATAGTATTCAAGTAGCACAAAATCAATAATAAAACATAGTTTAATTTACTATATTTATAGTTCAACACCTAGAATCAATCATACATTTGTCTATCAAATTTAAGATTGAATCAATTATACCACTATAGTTGAATCTATCATATTTAAATATAGTTAAATGCTAGAGGAAAACCAGAAATGTATAGTTGAATTTATTATATTTATTGTTGAATAACTAAACCAATTAATGCCTTACTATTTATTTGCTGATTCCCAAATTACGATATCAATGCATAATTATAACAAGTTTCGTCAATGTTCGAGTTAAAAAGATGCACCAACATTCGACTCGAAAAAATTATCTGCCACCATTTTTGCCGCGATAACAGTCAGGAAATTGATTTTCATTGAAGGCGTTTTACCTATAAGGCTGTAAAAAAGTGTATTTTGAAAAGCAAAACTTTCAATAAGTTTAGCATTAGTAAATGATTTTTTGCCATTTGTATGGTTAGTTTACAAAAATACGATGAACTTGTTATTAAACATTTTATATTTCATTCATTACGCTCTTTGTAATCATTGTTTCATTTCTTATCACCTTTTCAGTATGGTGCGTTCTGTTCACTAGTTTTGCGTTCTACCCCGCGGTTTCTTTTTTGACTGTTTAAGTTTTCAAAATATAATAAAAATCGTGTTTTCATCATATATTTTCATTTTGATAATACGTAAATCTGATCCCTGAATAGTCGTTAACTTTCAATTTGGTTCTTAGATGATTGGTATCGCTGTAAAGAGCGATTATGCTTAACTGGTGCGTCTTGTACAGTTTTCCCCTAACAGTCTTTAGTTTCACATTCCCCTTCCATTCATACCCTATTCCCATCAAAGATAGAGAATTTTTTTAAAGAATGGTGAATCAGCCAAATAGCAGACTGCCAATGCAGTGCGTTTTTTTGTAATCGGCAGTGGCAGAAAGACTACGATAATAAACCTACGTTTGCTAATCGACTCAGATGGTGCACTAGGTAAGATATAGGATTGGCAAGCCGAGATGAGAATGTGGCAGTGAGTTCGATTCTCACTATACATATATGTATATATATTTTTTTGGATGAATTATCCCATAGGATGAAAGTACCATAAAAAGTTTTTGTTTCGCTTGGTCATGCATTATTTTGCTTGCGAATTCAAGTTTTTATGCCAGTAGTGCGTTTCCAATTGTATCATCTTTGGTACAGTACACTTTTCAGCGCATTTTGGGCACAGAGATTCATTATATAGGCATTGGATTTCTGCTACCACTATTATGGATGCACCAGAGATGAGAGATTTGTTTGAGACCTACGACATGAGAAATGAGGTTTAAGATCAAAGAATTGACGTGAGTCATGAGAATTGTGGCATGAGATGTGGGAAATGAGACGTGAGGACTAAGGTATAAGAAATGATTCCTTAGAAATGAAAAGTGAAAAGTAAAAATGTGGTACGTGAGACGTTAAACGCCAAGAACGAGACGTAAATAATAAAAAAACTAAGAAATAAGACGTGAGAACCCAGAAAACAACGCATTAAAAATGATAGCTTGAGTCGTTGACAATCTAATCACAAACAAGCAAATTGATCATATAAATGATTACTGCAAGTCGGTATACATCGGATATTATGAAAAGACCGCTATTTTATTCAATTTGTTTTCCCACGCGGGCTTCAAGTGAGGGATGAGCTTTGTTGTTTCCTCTGCGACTAGCAGTGTACTCAGATTGCTAAAAACCAGATGATTTTCTGAATTAATTGTCCAATGAGAGAAGCAGCAACTATTCGCCGGCAACGGTTAGCATGCGCTGAGAGCAAAAACTAACGCTCTTTTGCATGCTTTTAGGATGTACGGATAAGGTGTATGTATAATGCAGCCTTTTATGTAAGTAAATGCTGTTTTTGTGAATTCTATACAATTATTCTATAAAACATATGGGAAATATTACAAAGTTATTGATAAATATATTTACATAAATGTTTGCTGGGAGGAGTGGGACATGAGACGTGAGACGTTAGAAATAGAGCTGAGAAGTAAAACGAGATAAACTACATAGATGTAAAACGGGAAAAGTGATAAATGAGACGCAAGAGTAGAAAAGTGGAAAGTGAGAAGACGTGGGACTTGGGAGATGAGATAAATTGTGAGCAATGAGACGTAAGACCTTATGCCTAGTTTCATGTCTAATATCTCGTGTATCAGGTTTCATATCCCATGTCCCAGAATTCAGATCTCGTAAAATATTTGCTCTCAGGTATCGTGTTTATTTTGAAAACTGTGTTAAAAAAACTGTGATAATTAGTGTATCCATACAAAAAACGAAAACCGTCGAATATTCGCATAGCATAACTTTAAAAGAAATTATTTCCAATTTTTTTAAGGGGAGCAAATTTTTCAAAAACTTAAAATGTAAATGTGCGATCGTTTTGACATGTTTTGAGATATGTTAAACATTTCGATTGAATTGATAAACAAACTGTCATTTCAATTTTGAATTATTCCAGAATATTCCCTTATGATTTTTTCATGGAACCGGTTGATTAAAAAACACTGAAAAACAGTTCTTCGTTCTGGATTCGAAAGAGCAGCACTCAGGATCCACTTCCCATAAGTTTTTAATGGGATCAAACCCCAAGGGCGTAAGTCACGAACATTCGACGCATTAATGCGATCACAATCTGACGCCCGGCGGCCAAATGGCGTTCGCTGCTCCTAAATGTAGGGCTATTTATAATATCGGAGGTGTGTGATTTCCAGGACATGCCGACCATTCCCAGAGCCGGTGCATAATTCAAAGGATCAGCCATGGTTCAGCCAGAATCCGGCAGCAGCCGGTGTGAAAGTCTGGATTGAGTCTAACAACCCGGCGGCTATCAAGAGAGCTATCCCATTGAGTCCCATTTGCGCACACCGATCTCCTCCCGGAATCAACCGAAGGCCGGCCCGGGATTGGTGCTCAATGATTATTCGCTGAATCGGCGCGCTGCCATTAAGCCCAATCCAGCCCAAGTCCGACTCTTCACGAAAGGGGTTCTCGAAAATGCGGGTGATGATCTGTTGGGCCGCTTCTGAAGAAGGCAACAAAATCCATGTTTCTTACCGGTTTATTTTTCCTCTTCTCGTTTGGGTTTCGTTTTAAGCTTTTCAACTTTACACAGGAAACCGAGTTGAGTAATCTTCCCATCGCACGAAAACCGAGAGGATTAATATTTTAACACCGTAGCTGCGAAATCAAAATTTCCTCCTTGGATCTTCGTTCGATTTCCTAAACGGAGGGACCAAGCTTGGGTGCTTTAGGGTCTTGTTTTTTTTCGGTTTTCTCTCGTAGGTTGCAATTAGGATCCCTCACGGCGGATTTGTTCCTAATAGTTCCCAGGCTTGAATAGAACGCGAAAATTAGTACAGACGTTTTCACGAAGATTGCTTATTCGACTAAATGAGCGGATTTGAAGAAGAGTATGATCAAATTTTATTCAATTGATTTATTTTCAATCCAGGATTTGGATTCCGTTGAAATTAGTAGATTCAAATTATTCTTATGCATGCGTTCATCTGTTTTTTTTAATCAGCAATTAAACCTAGAAAACATTGAGTTAGTAAATGAAAGAAAAAAATAGATATTTTGAAGCACATATAGGAGATAAATTTATCGGATGAAACTTACCTAAGTAGCTTATTGATACAAAAGTGAACGTGATATATACCTATATGACTGCAAAATGCATTCCAAATATGGTTTGAAGATGCTATTTACACTCCCACAAGTGAAGCATGAGATTATGAATAATTTTATTTTATTTTTGTGAGGGAGAGCCCACTGCGATCAGTAGTTGATCTATTGTGCTATGTAAATTTGTATGATTGAATGTAAATTTAAATAGTCAAACACTGTTTCTCAAGTTTCAAGTCATAGATGGCAGCACTGTCTTGCAATTAAACTGAATTGAACCCCATTTTCGAATATATGTGATTAATTAAGGTGTGCTGGATGATTTTGGTCAAGAAATAAGTACTTGGTACCTTGTGAAAGCCTAGATCACCAAATCAAAAAATTAAAATTGCATCAAGGTCACTAAAACGTGAATTTCTTGGACCAACAATCAGAATAATGTTGTACTTTTCGATGGAGCTTGATGGACCAGATCAGTATCAGTATCATTGGTATGATTTGCAATTGAATCGGAAGTTGAGATGAGCTAGAATTTTAGCGGTTGTATATTTTTGTGCTGGTGTTTTTTTGAAATTCCGAAAAATGGTTTCTGCAGCGTGAACTCCATCAGAACTGTGTTAGAAAACTACCTCAATATGATGAATATGGGTCTGAATAAACCTGGAAAATCAATATTAAGACATTATTTGGTTTAAAGTGCAAGATAGTGCTGCCATTTATAACTTTAAACTGGAAAAAGTGTGATTTACTGGAAACAAAAAAATCTAAGTTTCTTAATTCCAACCTTTTTGTTCTGATCCAAAATAAACTCAGAATTTTTTTTTGTCATTACACGTCATTCAGTCACGTCAAGTAAGCAGTTTGGTAGTATTAAAGTATTACAGCTAAAATATCAAATTTCTTAACGCTAGAGGAGCATCTCTTAAAACCTCATTTTAATACTTTTTTAGCAGCACGTTCTATAAACAAATGGGAAAATAGCCTCTTTTAGCAGTTTTCATCATTTACCTGAGAAACCTTAAAATCCATAAAAAGGATAAGAAAATAAATTCAATAGTATTAAACGTGGCATGAGGCCTATCCACATGGGGATTCTTAACAAAATATGGCATAAAGCCTACCACATAGCAATTTTAAATATTATAGTTCATTGAGGGTAAAGAATGACAAGATGTTATTTGAGTTTAAATTGTTAGAATTCGATTAGTAACATGATGCAGAGTACAGAAACATGTCAGGCAAACGAAAGACAGTTACTGAAAATTGGAAAGAATCTTTCATAAAGGGTGATACGGTCAAAATTTGGTCAATATCAACTTGACGTATTTCTTTCAATTTTGCATTAAAAAAAACCTAAACACCCCTCATTTTGAAGGTGTGTGTGTGTAGAATGTTGCTCCTATTTTGATTGTGGAATTCACTCTTCAGTTGTCAAAATGCCGTCCAAGGAAAAAGATCAGCGTATCAAAATTTTGCTCGCGCATCGTGAAAATCCGAGCTACTCGCACGCAAAGCTGGCAAAATCACTAAAAGTTGCCAAATCAACCGTTACAAATGTAATTAAAGTGTTTGGGGAACGTATGTCGACAGCCAGGAAGTCTGGATCGGGGAGAAATCGAAAACTGGAAGCCGCTGAGACGACAAAGAGAGTTGCCAGTAGGTTGCGAAACCCTAACCTCTCTCTCCGAGATGCCGCAAATAAGCTGGGTGTATTGTCTACAACCGTGCATCGGGTAAAAAAACGAGCCGGACTATCGACTTACAAGAAGGTAGTGACTCCAAATCGCGATGATAAACAAAATACGACTGCCAAAGCGCGATCCCGGAGGCTGTACACGACGATGCTGACGAAGTTTGACTGCGTGGTAATGGACGACGAAACCTACGTCAAAGCCGACTACCAGCAGCTTCCGGAACCGGAGTTTTATACGAAAAAAGGAAGGGGAAAGGTAACAGATATTTTCAAGCACATGAAACTGTCAAAGTTCGCGAAAAAATATCTGGTTTGGCAAGCCATCTGTACCTGTGGCTTGAAAAGCAGCATTTTCATAGCTTTCGGGACTGTCAACCAAGAAATTTACCTGAAAAAGTGTTTGAATAAACGTCTGCTGTCTTTCCTGAAGAAACACGGTCGTTCCGTACTGTTTCGGCCGGATTTGGCATCTTGCCATTACGATAAAAAGGCCATGGAGTGGTACGCCGTCAACAACGTGCAGGTGGTTCCCAAGGACAAGAACCCTCCCAACACGCCAGAGCTCCGCCCAATTGAGAAATACTGGGCTATTACCAAGCGTAACCTAAAGAAGACCAAAAAAAAAACTGCTAAGGACGAGCAGCAGTTCAAGGCAAACTGGCTTTCTGCGGCGAGGAAAGTGGACAAGGTGGCTGTACAAAATCTGATGGCAGGGGTTAAGCGTAAGGCCCGGCAATTCGGATTTGGAAAAGCGGATGCCTAACTGAATATTTTTCCTGAATTTTATACTAATTAAACTTGAAAAAGAAATTTAATTTGATTTTTTAAATAATCGATTTCACCGATTTACACGCGTTTCCCTTGACTAAATTTTGACCGTATCACCCTTTACACATAACTAGCTTGTTCACATAACAACATCATAGAAACCATTCAAGGACCCTCACATTGATTGCAGTCCAGCGCACTCCTCACGGTAGAACAACGCATCATGCAGCTGCTACAATTTCCCACGAATCCCAAATTTCCATGGAGCAGCACATTCGAAAACCAGCTAGCGTATCCCAAAGCATTGAGAAAACAAAACAAGAAAAAAAAATGAAAGCCCCATTCGTGAATACACCAATTCATGAATGGGTCTTGCCCATAAAGTGACGCCGATTGTCCAAAGTCATGCACCGTTTCAAGTACAGGGTACCAAAGGTCTCAATTAACTTACAAGCTGTACGTCAAGCTGACCGAGCTACATCTGGGAAACTGAGGATTCTATGGATGTGATGTAAGTCTTAATTAATCTGTTTAAAGTTAAATTTATTTTTCAAATTTATTTTCAAATTGATGAAAGTTTTAAAATTTTAAAACATCGAAATAAGAGAAAAAAAATCCTACAACGGAAAAGCACATTATAATTTAATTCTCTTAATTAGTTCAAGCTAAACAAGGTTGACGATGGGCAATCTATTTAAAAAATTTAATTTTCTGTAATAAATTATCACATCATCTACTAGGATTAGCTCGGAATCACTACTGACTACACCGTCAGAAGCAGGAAAAATCCCGGCAAACAAAATAATAACCGTGATTTAGCAAGCTCTAAGCACCTATAAGCAGCCCCCAGTGAGATGGATCCACTCTCTATTAGTCATCTGGCGAGTGGTGTGTTTTCTAAATATGCGAAATTATAAAAGAAAAATATGCTCCAATTTCGCGGGCCAGAAATTATGACACGGTGGAAGATAGCCAGTGCGTTATTTCGTTTGGTAGATGAACAAATGGTGGACGAAAATAGCTCCCTCCCAGTATCTCGTCGTGTCATAAAGTCTGCTCGAGCATGCGGATGGCTCAAGCCAAATATGAGCTATTAGATTTGGTTTGGCGCACGCGAAAAATCACCTTCCTCTGCGATCGCGTCAAACCGCGACCACTAAATGGATACCCTAAAAATGTTGTACGTAAGGGTGGGTTGAGTTGGGAAAAATTTCCTTAACAGTTAGGAAAATACCGAAATTTTTATATTTAGTACCCAGTTGAACTAAATGTCTCAGTGAGAGTGAAAAGTGCTAACAAATTGTGGTCTTTCATTGCATTCAAAGCAATTTACTTTCGTAAATTTTACAGGTTTCTCGGAGTAATATTTTAAATGCGTTGTTTCTATGATTTTGTTTTTAGTTTCTACAAAAAACTTCCCCACATTTTTTTATTATTTCAAATGATTAATAATAACAAGTAGCAACTAAAATTTTTGATTTTTTGTATGCGGAAGTATGTATGTGTGAGCTTTTTTTGTTTTGTTTAGGTTTACCCAGTATGGCTTAAAATGCCTTCGAAAAAAGAAGCGTTTCACGAGCGCGTTGTACAGTTTTACGATCTACACAAAAATCTCGATAAAAATGTATACAGTATAACATGATAAAAGTGAAATGTGGCGGCTTCCACTGTTTACCATATCCTCGAATCTCCAACAACTATTCGCAAGCAAGGTAGTGGAAGACCAGCAAAAATAATGGATGCAAAAGGACTTCATTCTCTTTCTCGTGCCTTCCACAATACACTGAGGATCAGATTTCGACTCTTGAATCCCAATAGCGCTGGATGATAAAAGTTTTACCGGAAAATGTTTCGTTTTGGACGGCGAATGTTGCTTTCCTCATTCGAAGACGTAGATCCTCGGAAACGATCGATACTATTCCAAGGATGAAACGGTCAAAATTTGGTCAAGGGAAAACGCGTGTAAATCGGTGAAATCGTTTATTTAAAAAATCAAATTAAATTTCTCTTTTAAGTTTAATTAGTATAAAATTCAGGAAAAATATTCAGCTAGGCTTCCGCTTTTCTAAATCCGAATTGCCGGGCCTTATGCTTAACCCCTGCCATCAGATTTTGTACAGCCACCTTGTTCACCTTCTTCGAAGCAAGTTTGCCTTGAACTGCTGCTCGTCCTTAGCAGTTTTTTTGGTCTTCTTTAGGTTCCGCTTGACAATAGCTCAGTATTTCACAATTGGGCAGAGCTCTGGCGTGTTGGGAGGGTTCTTGTCCTTGGGAACCACCTGCACGTTGTTGGCGGCGTACCACTCCATGGCCTTTTTACCGTAATGGCAAGATGCCAAATCCGGCCAAAACAGTACGGAACAACCGTGTTTCTTCAGGAAAGGCAGCAAACGTTTATTCAAACACTCTTTCACGTAAATTTCTTGGTTGACAGTCCCGGAAGCTATGAAAATGCACAGATGGTACAGATGGCTTGCCAAACCAGATATTTCTTCGCGAACTTTGACTGTTTCATGTGTTTGAAAATACCTGCTACCTTTCCCCTTCCTTTTGCCGTAAAAAACTTCTATCCCGGAAGCTTTGACGTATGTTTCGTCGTCCATTACCACGCAGTCAAACTTCATCAGCATCGTCGTGTACAGCCTCCGATCCAGATTTCCCCCCGATCCAGGTTTCATGGATGTCAACAAACGTCCCCCAAACACTTTAATAACATCTGTAACGGTTGATTTGGTAACTATTAGCGATTCTGCCGTTTTAGTCATCAACACACACACACACACACACACACACACACACACACACACACACACACACACACACACACACACACACACACACACACACACACACACACACACACACACACACACACACACACACACACACACACACACACACACACACACACACACACACACACACACACACACACACACACACACACACACACACACACACACACACACACACACACACACACACACACACACACACACACACACACACACACACACACACACACACACACACACACACACACACACACACACACACACACACACACACACACACACACACACACACACACACACACACACACACACACACACACACACACACACACACACACACACACACACACACACACACACACACACACACACACACACACACACACACACACACACACACACACACACACACACACACACACACACACACACACACACACACACACACACACACACACACACACACACACACACACACACACACACACACACACACACACACACACACACACACACACACACACACACACACACACACACACACACACACACACACACACACACACACACACACACACACACACACACACACACACACACACACACACACACACACACACACACACACACACACACACACACACACACACACACACACACACACACACACACACACACACACACACACACACACACACACACACCTTCAAAATGAGGAGTGTTCAGGTTTTTTAAATGCAAAATTGAAAGAAATACGTCAAGTTGATATAGACCAAATTTTGACCGTATCACCCTTTATACTACTTTTCCGAACATTAAAAAAAGTTCAAACATAAGTTTGAACAGAAAATGATGCTGTACATCGCCATTTCTGAGAGAGATATTTTTTGGCCTGTGATATAGCTTAGTTGGCAAGTCAGCTGCAACCTGAGCCGATGTCCGTGAGTTTGAGCCCAAGAGTAAACCTTGATCACAGTTGTACCGGATAAGGTTTTCAATGACTGTCCGCCAACTGCTTCGTCGATATAAGTAGCGAATGACATAAAGATGTAAAAACGACTATAAACGAATTAAAAAAAAGAGAGAAGTATTTTTAAGCCATGATTCAAGCCGTCTGGTTTGGATATGTATGGAGAAAATTTTAATGCCGTTTTTTCACTAACAACGTGCAAATAGACAATACGCGTTTTGGCCCATTACCGAAAACCATTTGATCCCATTTGAACATAAGAACCACAACCTGATTTCAAAGATTTTGCTAGTTCAATCCACGCCATGCCAAATCCACGTTGGGCGCCAATATGTAGTCGGTGCTGCTCTGACTTTAATACCTACTATGCGGCTTAAAAAAGCGCCACACCGGAAGGGAGACCGCACAGCTAGGTTTTGCCAGAATGAAATTCTTTTGAACGAGTCGTATGCATTGCTCCCCAAATCGAGGAGGGGCAGGACAGCTAGACTACGGAAATCTCCGAAACGACCAAACTCAAACTTCCGCCCAACAGTAGCGAACGTTTGCCAACTAGAAGCGTGGATGATTTGACGTTGGCGGGGTTGTAAATACACCGGATATGCTTCCAGTGTGACCAGAAGTTCCCAGCCTTTTTCCAGCCGATGTGGTGACAGATTGAGCTTCTCGGTGAAGTTTAGCCCAACGGGCTGGTGTCTCGGGGTGGAGTGTGTAGCAGGGGCTTGCCGATTATTAGAGTGCGATCTCTAGTTACAATTAGGGTTATTGTTATACAAGAGCACAAACGTTTTAGGGCACTTTTTACCTTGCTTTTTATCAGGCACAAATAAATAACTGCTTGGCTCACTACACACGGCTTATCTCTAGACCAGCGGTCGGGGAACCGGGATAAATTACCCCAAATGAGGTAAAATTGAAATTCTTGGGGGTAGCAGTGAATATTTTGTGAGTGAAAAGTGTATATTTTCATTTTGCAATTTTATGACTTTGTTGGTTTTATTTCGAAAGTAAAGAATTTAGCGACATATGCAGAAGTGAATATTTCCCCCTGAGACATTTAAATAACATGCTTTGAAAGCTCGCTCAGTATTTACGGATACAATACATATACATTTATTTATTCAAACCACCCTCTTTCATACGTTTTTGCAGAACACTCAACTTATGGTGTATTTATGGTTGCCACATGAACAGATTATGTCTTAAAAGTACAGATTCTGTCTTTTTTTCGGTACAGATTCTGTTCATAAAACAGATTTTCAAATTTTATACAGATTGGTACAGATTTTCATCATTCTTCATAAAATGGTGAACATTGAATTTGAAGGATGGTCAAACCGATAATATTTTATTACAATAAGACAGAATGAATAAACGGTGTGAACAAATATAGAATTTTTCATTCATAGTTTTAAATTTCCTAATACAAAATGTTGAAAAAACAAACTTTGCGTATGCAGGGCACTCCTCCACCACTAAAGCGTTTTCGAGTGATTATACTTTGCGCAGTAAAGGACAGAAATATCTAAAATATCTGTGAAAAGGCAAATATTGACCAGCTATTTATTTGGTACATTCAGCTTTCAGTTTCGAGGGCTAGCTTTAAAGTGGCCTGGTTGATTGCTCGAAATAAGAAATCATACACTATTTGTGTAGATTTGATTAAACCAGCTGCTGTTAAAATGGCAGAGATTATGTGTGGCGAAACAGAAGCGAAGAAACTGGATTCAGTGCCCTTGTCTGCTAGAATAGTTAAAGAACGAATTTCTACATTAGCCGAAATAGTGAGGGAACAAGTTATTTTTGCTTTAAAACAGGCAAAATGCTTTGCTATTCAGCTTGATGAGACAACCGATTTCGGTAGCAATTCACAGCTTATGGTATATGTTCGCTACAAAGAGTTTTAAAGAAGAATTGCTGTTTTGTTCTCCGTTCGAGTTGAGATCTTGTGGAATTGATGTCAATAATAAAGTGAATAAATATCTCAATGTACAGAATTTAAATTGGGAAAACTGTATTTCTGTATATTTGGATGGAGCTCCAGCTATGCTAAGCCATAGTAATGGTTTTTCGGCTTTCGTAAATAAAAGTAATCGGAATATTCAAGTAACTCACTGTGTGATCCAATGCCAGGCTCTTATGGTCAAATATTTAGAACCTACTCTGGAAGCTGTCATGAATTATGTCATCAAAATTGTAAATTTTATCAAGGGACTCAACACGCGGCTATTTCGTGAACTATGTCAGGATGGAGAAGCTGAATATACGGACCTACTTTATTATACAGAAGTAAGGTGGCGGAAATGTACTAAATCAAATATGGACTCTTAAAAATGACGTCGAAATTTTTATGACTGGTCAAAAAATATATTCTTGCAGATAAGTCCAAAAACTCTTTCTTTGTTGCATATCTCGCTTATTTAACGGACATTTTTGAAATATAAATATATTGAATTTGATGGTATAAATGAATTGAATATTAAATATATTGAAAAAATTGCAAGGAAAAAAACTTGATATCATTTCAGCGGCAGCAATGATGTCAGCGTTTAGTTTAAAGAGGGCTTGTGATATAGCTCAGTTAGCAAGTCTGTTGTCTCCTGAGCCGATGTCCGCGAGTTCGAGACCAAGAGTAAACATCGAAGACAGTTGTACCGGATAAGTTTTTCAATAACGATCCGCCAACTGCAACGTTGATAAAGTCGCGAATGCCATAAAGATGGTAAAACGACAATAACCGAAACAAAAAAAAAAGAAACAAGTTTGGTTTAAAACTGCATTATTGGAGACAGAAAGTAGAACTGAACAAGATTGCTTCTTTTTCAAGATTAGCTTTGTTTGTGGAAGATGCTGAAGATATAACTATTGCAGACATCAAGGATACAATTGTAAGACATCTTGTCGAACTCAGAAAGTGGTTTTCTGATTACTTTCAAGATCTTGAAATTGCTACTATACCAGATGAACCTTCAGGTTTGCCAGAAGCAATTTTCGAACTTCGGTCTAATAAGGAAGCACGCATTCAATTTAAGAACAAACCAAATTTGTCGTCTTTTTGGATGTCAAAAGCGGCTAAGGCTTTCAAAATTGCACATGAAGAGGCGGTTAAAAAGTGACTGCCCTTTGGAACAACATACATATTTGTGATAAGCTGAAAGCTATAACGCCGAAGACTGTATTCAAATCGCCCCTACATCAAAAAGTCCCAATTTTGATGCAATTATTTCGAACATGAAACAACATCATTTCTCCAAAACGTAGAAGAGTGTTTAATTTTTTTTTCGTTTTTTTTGCTCTTCGTCGTGGGGTTATATTAACTCAAATAAAAATTAAATATTTTATTTTTGGCTTTTTCGGTCTTTTAAGTATATCGACCAAATTTGTTTTAAAATACCAGGGTATTTCAAAACAAAGTTGTTTGATATACTTAAAAGACCGAAAAAGCCAAAAAAAAATTAATGAACAACATCCGGTCGTAACATAAAACCAAATCTTAAATAAAAATGTTTGGGATGATGATTCAAAAAGTTCTCCAACCCCTGCTCTAGACGAAATACTACGAAAAGAATTTTGAAATTAATCAAGAATCTCTTACTTCACTTGATAAATTACCATAAAAAACAAATCAGAACAAAATTCACACCACAGGTTTTTTTTATGGTATTGATTCTTTATGAAAAAATATTACTTTTCAAGAAAAATCTTCATCTAAAAAATTTGCACAAAATTTTATATTTTCCTAGTGTATTCTCATTATCAATACATAAAGGACACCAAAATTTGGAATTTTATGTTTCAGAAACCAAAAGACAACATTCTGCTAATTAAATATAGATATTTGAGTTGCGAGAAATGTTATGTTACATTTTGTAGAATGAGGTTTCATTATTTGATTCGTAACATTTGAATTATGCTTTTTGCATACAAGCGTTTAGCTAAAAAACGAAATAACACGTATTTTGTTCGCGATGTGTTATCATTGCAGTTTTCTAAAAGCCAAAATTTCATACTATTATCATTAATTTGGTTCAAATTGGCTTTAAAAAATTTCATCCGAGAAACTGATAATTTTTATCTCTTACATTTTTTTGAAAATTTGTTTTATTTTCATCAAATGTTAAAATCTTTAAATTTGAAAAATAGTTTGGAAAATTGGGCTTGTTTAATTTGAGTATAGAATCAGTTTTTTTTTTAAAGAAATCAACTAAGTTTGATCTATCAGACTCATAAACAAATTCAAAGATTTTAACCATCGATGAAAGCAAATTTAGCTCTCATTTGAGGTTTTGGGCCAATTTTCTAAAGTTGCGGTTTAATACGAAAACTCCTAATGTCAAAGTACTTAAAAATAATACTTATATAGTAACAAATATAGTAACAAACATTATATAGTAACAAAATTGGCCTCATACCACTCCAGGACACTTTCAGAATAGTGACATGATGCCAAATCTGGCCAAAATAGCGGAGCTTCGTCGTGCTGCTGCTTGAACGGCAAAAGGCGCTTCTAGAGGCACTCAGATTTGTAGATCTCGCCATTTACTGTGCCCTTTGTCATGAAAAATTCACTCCTTAGTCCGCAAAAGCAGATGGCCTGCCAAACGAGATATTTGAAGGTGAACTTTGACATTTTCTTCGTCTTAAATTTGTCGTCCACATCGAACTTGCTCTTGCCGGTGATAAACTCTAACCCCGAAATTCGCTTAGCATCGGATTTTATATGCGTTTCGTCGTCCACCACACAGCAGTCATATTTTGTCAGCATCTTCTCGTAGAGCTTCCGTGCCCGAGTTTTAGCTATCGATTGTTGCCTTTCATCGCGGTTTGGGAAGTTCTGTACCTTGTATGTATGTAGTTTAGCTCTCTTTTTTGCATTCTGGACGTAGCTATGCAGGGGGGTGACAATCTGGTTCTTCTTGCGAACAAGAATCTTTTTCTTTTTTTTATCCATCGGGAGAAACTTTTATGGTGTTTTCCTCTCAAAGCAGTAAAGAGTTGAAAAAGTCAAAATTTCAACCAATGAGGAACCAGAATGATTGTTGTGTTAGTGTGCAATCATTCATAATTCTCTAGGATTTGACATCTAGTCCGGTTCCTTGACAGCAAAATGTCAGGTTTGTTATGGGCCCACAAAATCGTGGGCCCGTTATTTTGATGGTTGTCAAAATCAATGACAAAGGATAGGGCTGTCACCCCCCTGTAGCTATGCGACATGCCGAATGATGAATGTTTAACATTATTCCCAACTGGCGGTGCGACAGGTCAGGAAATTCCAGGTCTTTTGAAAGAAATTGTTTTCTCGATTCACGTTGGTTCACCTCCATTTTCGTTGAATCTAAAAACTCGACTTCGAGTTCGACAGCATGTAAACAATACACATCAGTAAGAAAATGTACGAAATTTGGTTGATTTTAACCCAATGGTAAAAAAGTTTTGCCCTGTTAAATTTGTCGCAATAATTTTGTGTTCGCCCTTTAAATGCCGCCCTTTTATCATAACTTTCTTTAGAAAAAGCATACCTACATACGTGTTTCAGAAGAACCCTATAGATGCTTCCGACAAGGTCAGCGGGACGTTAAAATTAGAGACTTAGCCGCGCTGACAAACACGCACACGCACTGGCCATAGATAGGTTGTGAAATTATTACACGAGCGAGCACCCAAGAGGAGAAGCAAAAAAACCCAAAACAACAAATCACAATTCAAACGATCGTCCGAACAAATGGCGCGGGACAGATGTTCGGGGAACCAACACGAAGACGACGATGTGACATTCCTGGTTTTATAACTCTATCTCGTGGTCGTCGTCTATTTTTCGCGCCTTGATATTTTCCGCGTGGCCAGACCGACGATCTAAGCCATGCCACGAGTGGACAATTAACTAGCTTCTTGTTGCTTCCAGTCAGTACCCTTCCCTTGGAGACTTCATAGGTTCAAATTAATGATGGTAGACGAAAAATCCTGCACCTGACAGACAAAACGATTTCTCGCACGACCAGACTAAATTGGAGGGTCAGGAGGTTTTCGATTTGCCGGCCCCCCTTTATTTGATGGCTGATGGGAATTTCACAGTGTTCTCCTGTCAACTTGACGAATAAGTGGAATTTTTCACGCTCGCCAAAACATATTTTCCCCAACTAGTTGGAGTAGGATAAGCAAAAAGCGGTCTTTCGTTTTGAGATTTCTAAAAAAATTTATAGATCTATATTAACAGTCCATTTGGATCACTTTTGCTGCGGCAGTCGCCAGTCAAAGACGATCGTGGGTTGGTAAAATTTGAAAAATGTGATGCTCCCCAGCTGACGATGATCAGTCTCCGTACGTAGAAGAGATGCGAGGACACTCTTGTTGCCCCGGCTAGTCTAAGAAAACGGCATGTTTAATACTCATTTGGACGTTTAGCTGCCAAACCCAATCTATCACCATCATGTTTTGGGGGACCAACAGGAGACAAATCGACCTTTGCGGCTGCGGAAATCGGGTTTTTTTTTTCTCAGAACGCGAAAACAAAATTCCTTTGAAAAATGCAGGCGCACATGTCTGCTATTACACCTAGACAATATCTTCTGACTACGCCATGAAGAGAGATTTTTTAGAGAAAATTTAGTGTCATCGACGGTTTTGGACTAGAAAGTAACAATTTAAAAAAATATTTTTTATGGTCCTTGAATGTCAGTTTGAAACCAAAATTTCTAGAACGATATCGACTAAAGATTGTAAAAGTTATGGTTTCTTTGCGTTTCTTAAAAAAATACACCATATACATTGATGCACAAAAATAAAGTTCAGAATATCAGTAGCAAACTTATCCATCTTCAATATGCGAAAAAGAAATTTTTAATTTTTTTATGCAACCCGAGATATTTGAGTATAAGTACAAGTATTTTTATCTTTTTCCAAAATCTCTATTTTAGCAAAATTCAAAAACTGATCTGTGAGATTTTTTGAGTTTAACGCCTGATTTTACAAATAAAATGATCGTCAATTAACTTAGTTCAAAAATGCTGTAAACTAATGTTATCATATCCATTTTTTTCGTACCCAAAATCCCTCTCCTATCAATTTTAGATCCATTATTGGTTGATAAGTTGTTAAGCTTAACAACAAGAAATATATGAATCCTCCTCTTTTTCTTCTCTCTCCGATTTTTAAGTGGAAAAGTATGGTGAATATAGTGATGAGGTGTCCGAAGAGGGCGGTGATAGAAAAATTTTCATGCGGACCAACGGTTATGTTATTTCTGATGATAAAATTGACATTTTTTACGAGAACCTGGAAGAATCTATGCTAGAAACGAGACAGAAGGACAAATACATTGTTCAAAAAATATATTGACCCAAACCAAAATGCGTAGGAAACAGCAGTATTCTTTTGATCTACATGGCCAAAAAAATCGTGTAAACATCCGCCCTGGCTCCAATATAAAATCCAATAAAAAATTTTGGAAGTTTTCGAACAAAAAGGTAAACAAAAGTTATGTTTAGACTAAAAAAGAGCGAATTCACTGGTTTGGGGTCCGACTAGAGCTAGTTCCTAGTGTGGCCCTAAAGCTAGCTCCTGAGAGGGATTATTTTTAAAATATTTAAAAAATCAGTCAAGAAATTTAAAACTTTGGTGAAAAGCGTCAATTTTGGGAAAAAGAAGGGATGGGGTGTTGCAAAAAAGTCTTAAATGATTGCTGCACATTGCCCCTCCTCCTGCTTTTGATTTTGATTTGAAATTCGTTTATTTGGAAGGGTGCCGTGCCCTTCCGATTAAGCACCCTTTCTCCTGCTTTTGAACTTAATAGAATAAAATCAGAGGTATTTTGTATAATATGAAAAATAAAAAAAAAACAGTAAAAAACTTCGACAAATATTTTCAAAATACTTATTTTGATATCCTTCTATTCAATTTTAATCTACGAATCTTAAATGTTCCATGCAGGAAAATGTTGTTAAAAAGATCATTTAAGTTATTTTTGCCGATGAGATAAAAAAAAAATAAGTTAAAGAATTCATTAAAGAAATTCTTGTTATAAATGATCCATTCCAAGCGCCCCTGAACTGGAAACCCGATTTTCATTTTTCATTATTTAAAAATAATATGCTCAGCATTTGAAAGTTTATTTCTTGAGCTTCATTTTCCATCAAAAGAATTTCAGTTACCTTTTTTCGGAGTTTATTTGACGTTAAAAATTTAAAAAAATTTGTATGAAAATAAACAGATTTTAACAATTATTCTGTATTTGAAATAAACCTTTGTCAAAAAAATAGCTATATAAAAAAATTATTGCAAAATGATTGTTAAAAGTCATTTTTTAAGCATGATATAAGGTTTGGCGACTGATATTTATCTATGATTTTTGCCCAACAATGCACGAATGAATAAATTTAAAAAAAATGTTAGTAACAATATGATTATTTATTTTTAAGTACTTATTAATAGTTTTCGTTTTAAACTGTTACTTTAAGTAAAGTGGTTCTTTACCTAAAGAATGGCCTGAAATTTTATAATGAAACCTTAAGAATCAAAATATGGAATATGCGATCATCGATGGTTAAAATCTTTGAATTTGTTCTAGTGTCTGTTAGATCAAACTAATTTGATTCAAACTTCAATTTGATAAAAAAAAACTATTTTTATACTCAAATAAAACAAGCCCAATCTTCCAAACTCTTTTGCGAATTCCAAGATTCTAACCTTTGATAAAAAAAAAATTAAAAAAAGCGATACAAATTTGTCGGCTCAAATTTGTTTGATGCAAACTTAAACCAAATTTATGTTTTAAGTTTAAAATTTGGCTTTGAAAAAAACTGCAAAATAAATAATGATAAACAATACAACGAAAAAAAAATAGAATATTGTGCAGCTTTTTAAGTGAAAATCAGATGCTTCTTTCTTTCACAGCAAACATTTTGCACAAAGAATCAATTTCATAATGACAATCCTGTGGATGATTTTTTTAAAATAACATTTGGGAATTTTTGCCTAAAACAAAACTTAGAAAATTAACCCAAATTCTACCTTATATTTGTAATTTTTAGGTGAACCGTGTGTACAAATATATTTTGATTTAAAAAAAAATTGAAATCTAGAAATTGAGTTGACAAGTTAAAGTTTTAAAGTTCATGTTCTCTTCAATATCTCAACAATTTTATGTTGATTGATAAACTCAATAACAAGCTAAATTTTTTTCTGAGTTTTGGATCTGCATTCTGAATCTGAATTCCTAACTTGAATTTAAAAATTCAGCTTTGAATCAGTTTCCGAATTTCTGTACGATTTCTGTAAAAATAAAAAAACGATATCCGAATCTTAATTCCAGATCAGAATTTTGTGAGCCAAATTTCAGAGCCTTCATTCATGAATGTATTATTTTAATTCTGTAGTTCTGGTTAATTTTTGTTAATTTTTTCAATCGTTTATTTTTAATCTGTATTGTAAATCCGAATTACACTTTTTTCAGTCACGTATTGATTTATTTTTTTTACCTTAGAAGCAAAACCTTTGCAAAATCATGATATTTTACACAAACTACCTGGAAAAAGCAATTGGAATCTGGTTGGAACCTTTTCATAAGTAGACATGTCGAAGAATTTTATCTCCTAAATGCGGTTTTTACGTATGTACATTTTTTATCCATCAAAACACATCTGTCATATTGCGTAAAAGCCGGATGCACAGATTGCGATCTTTGGAACTGATCATTATTAGTTATTTAGTGAAGACTACTAGTCAGGAAATATTTTTTGCCTGCCAGAAATGGATTTTTTGCATTATTTAAGAAGTCTGCATTCAGTTATCCCCAATAATCATAGAATTTTTACCAAATTTTAGATCATGGGTTGCACTCCGATGGTTGGTTAGAACTTCGTGTGGATCCTAGAGTGGCTCCTTATACTTCTTAACCATTTGGTCCGAAAAAAAAATCAGAAAAATCAATAGTTCATGAGCTTTCAAGTCAGCAATGAAGAATTTTCGAGGCGCAAAATGCGTAAAAGGAGCAAATTTGTGCAACATTTTTGTACTATGTCTTTTTGCATCGTAAATATCTCAAACACACGTTAACTTAAAAATCTATCAAAAATAGGCAAGATAGTCCTTTTCACAACGCTCCTAAAGTTTTGCATATCCGAGCTCTATTAACGTAGCTATCACCGAAATAAAGTGCCCGGATACTAAATGATCATAGCCTTGTTAATTTCATATTTCTTATGATTATTCGAACTGAAAAACAAGAATAATAAACTGGATACAAAATCAGAAATACGAAAATAGAAATTAAATTTTGGTTATAGGAAATTAGAACCAGAACTTCCGAAATGTGTATTGATTAAAATTTAATACTAAGACCTAAGTTTTTTATGATAAAATGAGAAAATTTAAAAAAAACTGTTGAATTTCGAACCTGGGAACTACTCTTAAAAACTTTACTCTGTTATCATAATTTGATTATGAATTTAAAATTTTGAGTTTAGAGTAGAATAAATTGCTTCCTTTTTTGGACACTAATGGGGGGGGTTAACCCCCAACCCCCCCCCCCCCCATTCCTACGGCCATGTTACTAGCTAATATTATTTTCAAACAAAATAACTAAATATCTATGGAATAAATTATGCATTGAGATTAAAAAAATCTTTAAACATTTTTTTTTCGTACGAATTCATAAAACTTTAAAGGAAAATAAATTACTCATAAAATATTTAAAAAAAAGTGTCCTATATTGCTAGAAGAATATTGCTAGAAAATCTAAATCGAACCCCGTTTTTAAAGGAAATCCCACGCAGAGATTTTTAATTGGATAACAAAATTAAAATATGAAGGTACTAGCCCAGGGTTCTATGCAAAATTAGAGCCAGATTTTAATACGAAAAGGAGTCGCGCAACAAACCTTAAGTTTGTATAGAATTGAGCGGAATTCGTTCAGGATAAAAAAAACCTTTTAAACAGTTTTTCGCCAATAATTTTGGTCCTTAGTACCCTATTTTTTTTAGCTCAAATTATAACAATATTTCATCTGAGGAACGCATTTCGATTAGAGTTGTCATAAAACAGTTAATAAGCTTCAAAACAGGTATAAAAGCGTCAATCAACGATCATTCATGTATTTTTTATTGTAATTGACCCATCAGATGCTTATTTTTGAAACTCAATACGTTTTTTTTACCATAACTCATATCCAAATGAGACCTTGGGATAAACTGTTTGTCAAAACGGAAACTTTGTGAATGACTATAATGAAAACAAATCACCCGATAGGGACTTCAGAAATTGGTGCAAAACTGGTTGTTCATGTTTTTTTTCCAAGAAAAATTTCTCATAATTCCTTATAAATTTTAGGCTCATTGCGCCTTCTATTTCCGTGGTCCGATCCCCCAAATTGAGCACTGGACCTTGTGCTAGGCCTCGGATCTATTTTAGCTTTTCATAAGTCGGCTGAATTAGGCCCTCTAGTGTCCATTAGGGTGTCCCAAAATTGAATAACTTCTGGGAATCTGGGGGCTCACCCTCCAAATGGTAGATTAGGATGTGCAGAACAAACTTTTGTATGGGGCCGACTAAAAAAAATTATGTTTAGAGGTTCCGCAAGCGCGATCTTTGAAAAAAGTCCACTTTCAAAAGATTTGATTTTAAATGAATTCTGGGTCCAAAAATTTTCATAAAACTTATTTATTTTATATTTTTTTAATTTTATTTGGGTTAAATACTACACGTGAAAAATGAAAAATGATCCAAATTTGTATCAAAATGTGAAACAAGCAAGCTATTTCGAAGAAAAAAAATTTTTTTGGTCCAAAAATTTTGAATTCAATTGACCAAAATGTGTACCAAGCGTAAAATATTTTTAACACCTATGCCATCAAAAGATGCGTATTTTTGTACAGTTAAACTTTGCTGAACAAAACATGTTGTTTGTATCATCGTGTGAAGAGCTATTCACGGTTGAATCCTTAATAAAAATCACAATTTAGGATATTTTTTATTTAATTTATCAAAATTGTCTTAATGAATACCTACTTTAAAATCAAAATACTTGCTAAAAAGACTTGAATGGTTTAAGGAAGTCATCAGAAGGCCATATGCCAAATTCGAGCGGAATCGGACAACAGGAAGGGGTTGCACTGAATCTCAAGTGTGAAAAGGATTCTGAGACATAGTGTTCTAAAGAAGCATAAAAAACTGGATTTTCATCATACATTTTTTTTCGTTAATAATCGATTGCTTGATTATGTAGATTTTATTAAAATTTCAATTAAGACTAACATTTCACCTGAAGACTGCAACTCGATTGGACTTAAAATAAAAAAGTTATGACTGTTCAAAGATTGTATTTTTTTGGCAATTTGTCGTTTAACACAGAATAAAGAAAATTTTACTCATTCCGTGTTACAGGACAATTTGTAACCAAAATACAATCTTTGAGCAGCCATAACTTTTTTGTCTTAAGTCCAATCGAGTTGCAGTCTTCAGGTGAAACGTTAGTTTTGGTTGAAATTTTAATAAAATCTACATAATCAAGCAATCGATTGGTAAAGAAAAACATGTTTGATGAAAAACCAGTTTTTTATGCTGTTTTAGAACACTATGTCTCAGAATCCTTTTCACACTTGAGATTCAGTGCAACCCCTTCCTGTTGTCCGATTCCGCTCAAATTTGGCATATGGCCTTCTGATGACTTCCTTAAACCATTCAAGTCTTTTTAGCAAGTATTTTGATTTTAAAGTAGGTATTTATTAAGACAATTTTGATAAATTAAATAAAAAATATCCTAAATTGTGATTTTTATTAAGGATTCAACCGTGAATAGCTCTTCACACGATGATACAAACAACATGTTTTGTTCAGCAAAGTTTAACTGTACAAAAATACGCATCTTTTGATGGCATAGGTGTTAAAAATATTTTACGCTTGGTACACATTTTGGTCAATTGAATTCAAAATTTTTGGACCAAAAAAATTTTTTTCTTCGAAATAGCTTGCTTGTTTTACATTTTAATACAAGTTTGTATCATTTTTCATTTTTTACGTGTAGTATTTAACCCAAATAAAATTAAAAAAATATAAAATAAATAAGTTTTATGAAAATTTTTGGACCCAGAATTTATTTAAAATCAAATCTTTTGAAAGTGGACTTTTTTCAAAGATCGCGCTTGCGGAACCTCTAAACATGATTTTTTTTAGTCGGCCCCATACAAAAGTTTGTTCTGCACATCCTAATCTACCATTTGGAGGGTGAGCCCCCAGATTCCCAGAAGTTATTCAATTTTGGGACACCCTAGTGTCCATTAACTAATTTTGAATAGATCGCAGGATTTTGAAATTATCATTCATTTTTCCTTTCCTTTCCAATTAAATATTGAAAAGATTCAGAAACATATTTCAATGCTTTTACAAATGAATATTTCCTTGCATAAGTTTTTCTTAAAATAATATTCACATCATCGCACAAATAAATTTTGAATAAAATGTGTCGCAAACCTTATCTGCTTATATGAGCCATTTAGATTCAATTCCCTTAATTTTGTTGGTATAAATGGATCGATTACATCATTAAATCACATTATTTGTGGAGTTTTTGAGCATATTTTATGAAAATTAAGCATTAGAGTGCCCCAAATGACCCGACTTTTGAAAAAGTTATATGCTGCAGGCTAAAACTGATCCTTGGCCTAGTACAAGATCTCATGCCAAATTTGGGCGAGATCGGATCACGGGAAGGGGTGTGTCAAAATCTCAAATCAAATCAATGTCTCAAAATCCCATACAAACTTCAGGCTCGTTGAGCGACCCCTTCCCGTGATCCGATCTGGCCCAAATTTGGCATGAGATCTTGTACTAGGACTAGGATCAATTTCAGCCTGCAGCGCATAACATTTCACAGGTTTTGAATTTCCCATACAAATTTGGGGCAGTCTATTAAGCATTCATTTAAAGATTAATTATAATTTATTTCATGTAGCTGAGCATAAAATTTTGTAACGTCACAACTCTTTGCCATACCCTGCTTAAAAAAAAAAGGGCGCGTTGTGACGCCACGAAACTGAATCGCTCTAAATTAAATTTAAATCAACATTTAAAAAAAAACAAAAACAGCAATTTGTTGGTTGTGATAAAACGATACTTCTCTGAAATTTTCATAAAATTTGATCCAATAGAAGAGCAGAAAAATGCGATTTTGTAAAAAAAAAACTGAAAATTGGAAAAAAAAAATTTCTTTTGCTTATATTTTGATTTTTATTTGTTCAATAAAAACACTTTTGATTTCAAATTGTAACGATTTAAATTCTGAACTTTGGGGTATAATTATTTTCAATGTGCGATATGAACTGTAAAATTTACATTCAATATACCAAAAATTGGTTATGCAAACGATGTGACGTCATGCTGGAATGAGTCAAATGTAATTTTACAAATGAAATAAAAAAATCATATGTTGTTGAACGCAGAATGTGTAGTGAAAAAATCCACCCGTTTTCTACATATTTTTCCTAAGCTTCTTCAAATCAAGGCAAGGCCAACATAAAAAATTTGAATCATTACTATTTTGCAACCAGGTATCTCATTGAAAAACTTTTAGATCGAGATCTTAGTCTTTGATAACACAAGGCTACAAATACACATTTTCCCGAGATGCAAGAAATTTAAGAGCTTGTTTCGACTTATCTGAGGGCACTGAACAAATATTCTCTAAATGTTTTTTTAATCATCTCTCGTTGTCATGATATCTTTTCAAAATTTGTAAAAATTCGTTCATAAATTTTCTGCCTTTTTGGACAAAACTGTAGAGCGTAGCGAAGAATTTTTTAGTTAAATGCTTAAAATCAATGATAAAATTTCTCTAAGACCACGAGTAATTTGAACTTGTAAGGTAAAAAAAATTTTTCATTTTGTTTACTTTTCTCAATTCTGTAAAATAAAGCAATTCCAAAAATTTAGTAAAATATTTTAATCAAAATGGGTTTAGATTTTTTTTTAAGAATAAATCGATTTTTCAACAGGCTCCAACAAAGTTTTTAAATTGATTGAAATTTTTGTATCAAATACTCAAAGACTTTCTTTCTTATGTTAGAAAAAGCTGTCGAGTTTTTTTTTCAAATTTTTAAAATTGTTATAATTTTTTCAACCAAATATGATAGACCAAATCTCACAAAAGATTCGAGTTCAAGATGCCGAAATATTTCAAAAGTAGTTATTAAAACATTGGAATCATAAATGCTGTTTTGTTGTGTAAAAATTGCTTTGAATTTAAGACTCATTGTAAAACTCTAATGCTTTCTATGATATTTTTCGCGATTCGATTCGCAAATAAGATTAAGGAAATCATTTTCATTGATTTTCTCATGGATTTCAAGCTCTCATATTTCAATTTAAATAGTTACAAATTTGCAAAAAAAAAAAATAAAAATGAGTAAAAAGTAAAAACGTAAGTTTTTTTTATGTACAGATTATTTCCATATTCAAATAATTGTTTCAAATATATTAAACAAACATATAATGAAGGGTTAATTTAAAATCAACTTGCAACTCGCAATTTTTTTTGATCAAATGCAACTGGCGAATCAATTACTGACAACTGATGAACTAACAAAAATATATAAAATACAAAATATTTGCAAAACAAAGAACGATTAAGAATCTATTTATTACTCTACATTCATTAAATGATACAGATCTACCCTAAAAGATTTCCTCAAAGTGGTAAGTTCCCGGAAAAACTGTACAGATCCCTAGATATTTTTGAGAAACACCACTTTAAAAATAAATTCTAATGTGTTTGTGAAGTTTAATATACAACATTACCTTTTATTATTTCTGAAAACACTGAAAAAAGTTTTGTGTATCTCCTACTGAAGATTTGAATCTATTTAAAAAGTTTGTTAAAGAATGCAAAGCGTTTTGATTCTATTTAAGAAAAATATATTAAGTTCATTCAGGTTTAAAATTTCTTCAGAATTATCGTCATTTTAGAAACGGGAAAAAATAAACAAAAATAAACCTCTAAAACTCTTTTCTCAGAGACCCAAATTACTCACCGTCTCAAGGAGAGTTGTTGATTGAGTTTTGTAGAATTTAATTTGAAATATCCCTTGGATCTCAAAATGATTTTGACGAATTTGGAAAAAAATATGCATTTTTATTAAAAACTTAAAAACGGTACAAGTTATTGAATTGAAGGTTTTGAATCAATATCAAATTTTTTCAATGAATGCAAATGATTTTGACTTCTGAGAAAAAGTTACTTTTTTTTTCTTTTTGACTTTTACAAGTTTTTTTTAATCCGGGAATTTAACCAAATTTCAAAGAAATTTAAAACCAAAATTTATCAAAGACATATTTGAAAACATCATCTATATAGGGTTAATTGCCCTACTTTGGACCCATTAAGCGATGGTTTTTAAATAATCATGTTTTTCTCATGAATGGACGGGAAATTTATATCCTTTAGGAAGTTCATTTATAAGTCATGATCTTATCTGCAAGTTTCAGCGAAAACTTTCAACATAGGTTTCGCCGTTATTGAGAGATTAGCAAAGATATGGATGATTTAAATTTCCAACTTTGAACCTTCTGTTCCTATTTCGGTACTGAAACGGTTCCTTTCATTGGACTTAGAACTAAAATTCATATAAACTTTTGTTTTTCGAAAGTAAATAAACATATTTATTAAATTGTAATCTTCAATCAATTACTATCATAAAACAGTATTACAACTTTTTAATATTTAAAAAAACTATAATTTCTGTTATGAATATCACAAACACTTTCATTCCCCGTCAGCTCTTTCAGCAAAGCAATAGCTGAAACTTGATTGTATTTACTAACTTGTATTTTATTTGCGTAAAGCTGGTAAATATGTTAGAAATATTCAATATTGGCTCTAAATAATGCCCCAATTATAAATTCGCACCTTTGTTGATATATAGGTTTTGATACAAACATTTGGTGATGTCAGGTCTAAACATGGAACATCAAAGTCGTAAGTTTCCTATATTTAGACCTTTCGCAAATTTTCCGAGTTTTCCATTGATTTTCATGATTTTTTGGAAAAATGGGTAGTGTGGTTCATATTCTTCACAGTGAAAGTAAATTTCCTTTGAACTTTGGCTTGGACAGTAAAAATTCGTGATTTTTCTTAAACAATCTAATTTCTCAATACGCGCCCACTATTTGAGCTGTCTGATTCAACACTGATGAGGAGGTACATTTTTAAAAACGTTGAAAATTTTATCAGAAAGACTTTTATCGGCAAAAAACGGTATGATAGGGTTTAGGAAGAATAAGAGTCCATTGTGTGCATAGGAATATCTTTATGTTATGCCAGCAAAATGGATTATTCACAATTTTCGGCATTTTAGGACTAAAGTAGGCTCTAGGTCCAAAGTAGGAGCACTCACCCTATATAAAAAGCAATTTCTGTATGTTTGTTTGTTTGTTTGTTTGTTTGTTTGTTTGTTTGTTTGTTTGTTTGTCCTCTATAGACTCAGCCGTCTTTAGGGCTAGAGAGCTGAAATTTGGCATGGATGCTCATTAGGACCAGGAAGGATGAAAAATGTTTTCAGATTTTCGGATGACCCCTTCTGAAAGGGGTCGTCCATAGAAGACAAATATTGTTTTCGCGATGTTGACGTTACTTTTCGTCGGATCGTGTTGAAAATTTGCACATGAGTGTTTTGAAAGAGGAGCAATCGATTTCAGGTGTCAAATTTTGTGTAAGGGGTCAACCAAAGGGGTCGTCCATATTAACTGTTCGCTCTTTTTGCGATATTGACGTTATTATACATCGTATTCAGGTGAAAATTGGTACACGATAGTTTTGAGTGACGTGCAATCAATTTGAGGTATCAAATTCAGTGTAAGAAGCCGGAAGAAGGGGTCGTCCATATTAAAATTTTAGTATCTTACTGATATTGACGTTTTTATGCATCGGATTGGGGTGGAAATTTGCACATAGGAGTTATTAGGGACAAACAACTGATTGAAATTATCCAAACTAAAATCAGGGGTCGGCCAAAGGGGTCGTCCATATTAACTATTCACTGTTGATACGATATTGTCGTTGTTATACATCGGATTCAGACGAAAATCGGTACACAAGAGTTTTGAGAGATGAGCAATGGATTTCAGGTATTAAATTCAGTGTAAGGGGCCGGCAAAGGGGGTCGTCCATATAAACCTTTCAATATTTTTGCAATATCGTCGTTATTATACATCGCATTGGGATGAAAATTTGCACACGGTAGTTTTTGGGGACGAGCAACCAATTTCAGATGTCAAATGCTTTGCCAAGGGTCGACGAAAGGGGTCTTCCATAAAAAATAATTTTTCACTTTTTTTTTTAGCAATATTGACGTTATTATAAAATGGATTGCTTTGAAAATTTGCACACGGAAGTTTTGAGGGAAGGCCAATCGATTTCAGATATCAAAGTTTATATAAGAGCCCCCGAAAGGGGTTTAGCTTTTTGGCAATAATTGCGTTGTTATGCAATGATCGAGTCGAAATTTATACACGTGGTTTTTGGCACGGTCAAAGGATTTCTGATTTCAAATTTAGTAGCAGACGACAGACAAAGTGATCGACCAATATTTTTGCAATTATTACTTAACAATGAATTCAGAAGTGCATTTGGAAAATGCTTGGCAATTGGCTTTCATACAAACTGTTCATGACATTCTAAGTTGAAAGCGAAACGGAGTTCGTATGGGATCAGCTAGTTGTTGAATAAACTAAAATCTTATCAGGAATTAAAACCTTCATTTGTAAATCCCGGGATCTGGATCACACGAAAAACGAGACAACCGCACCGAATATCAATTTTCGAATAGAAAAAAAACGCCACCGTTCTCGATAACAGTTCACAGAGTTTTTTTTCGATCGAGGGCATAATACTTGGTTGAGTTGAATAAAGATTATAAAATCAAATTAGGGATGTCCATCCAACATATATACAGATATCACTTTTAATATTATTTTCTTCGAATTGTCAAATTACTTTTTTTGAAAGCATCAATTCCCTGATACTAGATAATGTAGGCCGAATCTGGAACCTTCAATTAAAAAATGACAAAAAAGAATTTAAACTCAATATTTCGTTTTTGTATAGGTGTCATAGCACCAAAATAAGGTTGATAGACTGAATCTGAAAAAATATTCTCATTCGCGAAGCCAAAATCTTTCAAAATCAGTTATTAAAACATATTCTTGAAAAATACTTGTCTTTTTCTAGATATTAATACAGTTCTTTTTATGTAGAGAACACGTTAATTAAAATAATTAACGCTTTTTTTTGTCAAATATGAAACTGCATAATAACCTTAAACTTAAATTATTAATGTGTGTGAATCTGGGAACAATATTAACGATATGATTGGTGTGCATCTCAAACCCCAACCAAGTTCAGAACCAAAATTCAAATTATGATTTCTATATTCAAAACGAACACACACACACACACACACACACACACACACACACACACACACACACACACACACACACACACACACACACACACACACACACACACACACACACACACACACACACACACACACACACACACACACACACACACACACACACACACACACACACACACACACACACACACACACACACACACACACACACACACACACACACACACACACACACACACACACACACACACACACACACACACACACACACACACACACACACACACACACACACACACACACACACACACACACACACACACACACACACACACACACACACACACACACACACACACACACACACACACACACACACACACACACACACACACACACACACACACACACACACACACACACACACACACACACACACACACACACACACACACACACACACACACACACACACACACACACACACACACACACACACACACACACACACACACACACACACACACACACACACACACACACACACACACACACACACACACACACACACACACACACACACACACACACACACACACACACATGATTTTTGGGCTTTAATTTATTTTCGAGTACAAAAATTTATTTTTTAATAAAGCTGATTATGAATTAGAGATCTAAGTCATGATACTGTAAACTTTATTCTATCTTTCGATTTTGATTTTGGATTTATGATTCTCTTTCGATTTACTAGAAATTCAAAACTACAAAAAACCTTATAGGCAACTTCCAAAAAAAAATTGGAAACTAGGAAAATTTTCATTGGCTCAAAATATATGTAAATTACTCAAGAGCAATTGACGGCAAGTGCAAACAAAACTCTTTTCCCCATAATTTTTTTTCAAAGGAAACATCTTAATGGGAAAAGTTGTATATTTTTTGTAAGCGGGAGGATTAAGGTCTTTGTGCGCTCACATAAATCCTTGATCCAAGTGTTTTTCGACCTAAAACAGATACTAACATTCAGGTCTAAAATTTACCAACATAATAATTCTTCATTTTCCAAAAAATGATTCTATATTAGGTAGACAAGAAAAGATATAAACCCCTATTGAAGACGCTACAAATCGACAAATAAGTGAAAACGAATTGGAATTGAACTATTTAGGCCAGGTGGTTATGCTTTTTAGGATTAAAATTGTTTCCTAAACCATGAAGTTATTCGTAGAAATAAAGTATGTAATCATAAAACTTAACCTTTCGGAAAATTTTCAACGAAAAAACATTGGGCTCTGAAGGTTTAACGTTAAATAATGGTTACAATGTTGAAAGAAAGATAAGAAAGTTAGACTGCCAGTAGAAATCTTACACTTCTGAAGTGCGTTTTGGAAAATTGATCACCCCATGGACAATTTGACTGCAATTTTAAATGCTTACTATAGCAGAAATGAAAATACCCATTTTTGTTTGTAAACATTCCCACGAAGTGGAAAATTTTAAGAGTCTAGGAAAAGTTCTTAATTTCCATAGAAGTTCGAGCGTTTTCGTGCATTTCTTTTGTATTACTAGCTGTTGAAAATTTCTATAGTATACAATCTTTGAAGCTTTGAAATCAGTTTTGGCTTAATACTACAATATTCATGAAAAGTAAGGGTTGAGGTCAAAACTTTTCATAACATCCTAAACGAAACAGGATCGTCTATGCTCCTTATCGCTACGGAAAAAACCACGACCGATACTTATCGATCATGAAAATCTCCCAGAAAAGCCACTACGACATTTCCTACCTTTTCCTTCCAATTCCTTTGCCTTTACATTCAACCTCAGCATGATGCCTTCTCCGGTTGCTTTCACACAACCTATGGATTTTTCCTAGTAAGAGTCCGGTGTTTTGTTGTGTTTAGCCAGAAATGATAATTTTACGACATCGGTTTGGATCGTAACGTCCTCGGCTTATGGATGTCCGGGAGAGGAAAGGTAAGCTTGAAGTTTCGATGAAAGATTTACAATCCTGGTCGGGGTTTTTCGTCCTTTCGGAAAGGAAATGTAACCGATAACAGACCTCGAAGTTAATGTTCACACATTTTCGGGAAGGTTTGCTTTTGGTCGGTTTCCGCTGGATCGTCAAAGTTTGAACTGGCTAGACGACCTCAAGTATATCGCTGGGTAAGTTTTTGAAGGACGGTTTGAAGCTAATCCTGTCGCGAATAAATGAGGGTCCTTGGCGTGTTCGGAATCTTCAGAGGCATTTTACCGAAATCTACTGGAGAAAATATTTTCAAGTAAGCACTTTGAAGTTTCCGCACCAAAAATATTAGTTTCTCAGCAGGAAGTTCTGAGGTGAAAAAAAAATTTTAGTTAAAAAGATTTTTTTTTAATTTTTGAAGTTTATCAACTGAGTGACATAAAAATACAACCTCGGTAATACAAATTTCCTCAAAAATTTGCCTCATCAACATTTCAAAAAAAAAAATTGGTCTCGTTATGCGTCATCAAAAGTTTTGGTGTGCCGATCGAGGCCATTAAAAACGAAAAAAAAACATCAGAAGAAAAAGGAAAAAAAAGTCAAAAGATGTGGCGCTCGTGTTTGCCAAATGACAGCGTAAACCAGGGTTTAGTGAAATTTTTGTCGCCCATGTTGACTTGCCGTGAGATGCCGGCCCAAATTGACGAACGTACAACGCCGAATGACTGACGACGGACATCACCCGAGCATCCGTGTCTCATTACGACGCCAACTGCCGCCTTTTTGGGGGAGCTCTGATGGTCTTTCTGATCTGATCTGATGATGATGCCAGCAGAACCCGGCCCGATTTTCGTGCGACACAAACAAATCCCGTGAGCAAAACAAAATTCTTCAAATATTTTCGGCGGTATTGTTTCGCGTAATCTTCGCGCCCGAAAAGGGTTCCATGAACCCGCAATGTCAAACAGTCATCGGAAACAAATAGATCACATTTGAATTTCGAAAAAGCATATTGACCTAACTGAATCAAACCAATCGAAAGATTCCTTTTAATTCAACCACGGTAAATGAAAAGTTCATATACCAGTATTTCGATAGCAACCTACTACCTATCTTTCGATTACTTTGATTCAGTTGAATCATTCAACCAAGTAGGCTCACAACACAACAGAGTGCATGTTGACTTTTTTTTTTAAACGGACACAAACACATACAGGATCTCAATGAAACTTGATATTTCCTCGCAGAGATTCCTTCAACTTAACTCCAAGCGTATCTTTCGGCGATTTGCTAAAACCACCAAACCACAGGAAGTGCTCTATGTACATAATTGCCGGGATTCGATCTCATGACCATTGGCTTAGAAAACATGCAGGCAATCTTTTACGCCACGGGCTGCGGTAATAATGACCACTACTGAACGTAAATTGCATGAATCAATCTTAAGCAACTATGTATTTGAATTTTGCTAAATAATATAGTTTTGATTCAACTATTACTGCTTATTTGAAAAATTTTTCAAGCTTCTGTTGACCAATTTTATTGACACTGGGTAACACACATGAGATTTCTCGTTGGGCGATTTTTTTTATTATAACTCAAAGAAGAATAACGTAAAATCTTTGAAAACTAACAAAAATATAATGTTAAACCAAATTAAGCTGATCCCTTGATCCCTGGAGTGACTTGATCCCCAATACAGGATCTCAATGAAACTTGATTCATCCTCCAAGAGGTTCCTTTTATTAACTCTATGCATACATCTTTCGAGGATATGATGGCTAGCATCTTACAAATGCTAAAACCACCAACCCACAGAAAATGTACTATGTATGTCGTGACCTAGATTCGATCTCATTCATGGCCGTTGGCTTCGAAGACTTGAAGGCTAGCCTCTACACCACGGCACTATGGGGCAGTTCCATAGAAGGAGGCGGCAAAAAGTATGATTAGGTGTTTTGAACTATTTTGTTATTTTTGAAAATTTTGTATGAAAATAACTATTTTTACTAACTTAAAATAAATTCTAACAAGAACTATGCATAAATAACTTTTAAAGTGCGATGCTTGGTGTTATTTTTGACCCTACTTTTTATTTCTTTTGAATACCGGGTTTTGGACTAATTGATCATTAAATGATAAATAACATCAAGACATTTCAAGAAACTCAAGAGAAAAATGTGTGAAATGATTGATCAATCATGAGAAACATTTTTTTTGACAAACCAACATCAACTTTTTTGAATTTTTACACATTAATAGGTAAAAATTACCCATTTGCATGATATTTTCAGCTTAATTTGACTATAACTCAAAAAACGGTGCTTTAAGGTGCCTGGAATCTCTCTCATTGTATTTTTATAACTTTAAAATAGATCTTGATAGTGAAAAGAGTATGGGGAAATGCGGGGATTTTTTTTGGCGAGGCTTTAAAGTTTTTTACTTTTGAAAAAAATAATTATTTACTCATTTTTAATTATGGATCAATTTAGTGTGTAAAAATTTTAAATGGTTCAAATGATAGCTTTTAATATAAGCTTTCATATGGTGTACTTTGAATTTAAGAAAAAAATGTTTTCCATAGAAATATATGTGATTTAAATTCTTTTCTTCATCATATAAATTTTTCAATTTTTCAAAGTCTGATGTCTGTGGTGCGTTCAGTATTCAAGATAATGAGTTGATAAACTGGGAATATCTTAGTTAAATATTTAGTTATTAAAAAGTAAAAACAAAAAAGCGATCCGATAAAGTTCAGTTTTTGACTTTTTGCCGCCTCAAACCCCATAGTGCACGGGCTGCGGCATAGCTCTGATCATGAAGAAAATCTTTTTGGACTCTAGGTATCAATTGAACCCATAATATACATTTTGGAAAACTTAATTGAGAGTTGACTATGGCTTTGATGATTATGAGTATTCTCATTTTCCCCTATTAAGTATCCATGAAATAACCGATGGAAAATCGAATGTTAAGTAGATTTACCCACATTTCCACTTTATGGATATAGAAAAAATCCAAGGTTCATCAACTTTTTTAAAAACATTCCGCTGAAAAAAACACAAGCTTAGTTTTATTATTACAAACAACTCTTTTTGTACGAAAAACTTTATGGATAAAAAAATATGTAGAACTACTTGGGCTAAGAGACTCGACTTTCAGCATTTTTCGATTGAAGTTTTTCCACAGCTCAAGCTTTTTTTTTCTAAATTTTGGAACTTATCACACTTTTTTCTATTTTGATGTTGTTTTTATTAATATTGATTCTATGATTCGATATTTTTTTCAAATGCGATTCCAGATTATACAAAACATTTTAAACGTGTAATAGAGATGAGTTCAGTATACTGTCTTCAAATAGCCATTTTGTCTGCCAAGAAGATAGTTTCTGGTATCTTCAAATAAAAACTATTAATCAATCACGTGCAAACATTGTGGAAGAGTTTAGAAATTTCTCAAAATTGAAATCTCTTATATAAGCTGCAAAATGCAAAATTGAATTCTCGATTTTATTAAAACCTTTTTCACCAACTAAAATTCTCTGATTAGGTATAATGAACGGATAGATACTTTAAATGTTTTTAATTTTATCATTAATCGACTGGTTTGTGCTTTTTCGAGAAATATTCACCTAACGACAATTGGGAAGCATCATGAAGATAGATAACAAAATTCAATAAAATAAACAAAATAAAAATTATTCAAATTAATAGAAAAACAAGTACCAGAATTCAAAACTAAAAATCAGGTTAGATTAAGCACCACAATTCAGTGTCTCAAACCTAAGTCATAGTTTTAATCAAGTTTTGTAAAACAAAATATCAATTTAATAAAAAAAAAAGAGATTCAAAAAAGAGCCAAAACAGATAATGCAACAAATATATGTTTCAATTTTATATCTTTGAAACATAAAAAACAAACGTTTTCATGAGATGTTTATGATTATGATTCTCATCAGGTAAAAAAAAAGTTATCAAATTGTTATTCTAAATGTGACAAAGATTCATTCGATGCCCCCAAAGCCAAAAGGGTATAAGTGCAAAAATGATCGATTGAAAAAAAATTAGAATAGAGATTAAGTGTTTAAAACACAGAATCTGTTATAATAGAGAAAAAAATCAGATAACAAATCCAAGTGAGTTAAATACCTTAAACAATAATCCTGATTTTTCAAAATTCAGAAAAACCATGAAACATAAATAAACAATACAAAACTTTAAAATTTCAATTTTAGTGCTGGAACAATTACTTGGAAAGTTATCGTTATAATAAACATTATTATTTTGCAAGACGTTTGTTTATAATGACAATGAGGAGATGTTTTTCTTTATTTTATCTGCTCTGTACAGAATATCCTGAATGACATGGTTTGATAAAAAAAATAAAAATTTGAGCTCAGGGCTTTGAATTTTACGAAAAAAAAATTTTAATTTAAAGTGATACTTTGCTACTTTGCAATTCCAACTTTTTAAGTTTAGTCTTAAAAAATCTAAATAAAAAAAGATCAGAATTATGATTAACCTGCTATAAAAAAAAAAAGTTTGGATTATTTTTTTATTTTTAAATCTTCTTTTTAGAATCGATCATGAATTTGAAAATCATCTATGAAAAGTGAGAAAATTTATTCGAAGCACATTGCAACTTCTTAGCTTAATTTTGATCTGTAATGTTTCCTTAGTTTGTGTATTCTTTGTACAGTCAATGTTTAAAACTAAATTGAAAACTATTTATTTCTTACCAGTTTTTGTTTCAAACTCTTGAAAACATAGGTTCTGATTATTTAAACCAATATGATTTATTTCAAATGTTAAAGGTAATTAACAAAAATTCCGAAAATAAATTTTATTTGCGCTTTATTTTGATATCAGGAAAAAATTAATTTAAAAAAAATCAACTATGACTTCGATCACTGAACACCTTATGAACAGAAAAATCTTTATTCTTTTCAATTTTAAATCGATTGAATCAACATTTTTGCTATATGCAAAGAATTGAAAAGCAAATTTTGGAGAGTTCCCTAGCGCTGATCCCAAATAAATATGCTTTTTTTCTATCAGTTAAGGCTTAGAAATTACTTTTAAAAATACATTGAAAATAAATTAAATAAATTTGTGAACATTTTTTAGATTTCGATAATAAAGGCCTAAATTCAATGATCAAGTTTCTCGAATCCCGCGAGCTATTTTGACTTCTGAGAGAATAGTTAAGTATTGAATGTTTTCTTTTTGACAATTTTCTTACAATTCTGCATAATTTGAGAATTTTAACGATTTTGTATATTTTTAACCGAATGAAATCTTTGAAGTTTTTCAAAGCATTAGTCAAATCGTTTTGAGTCTTCAAGAAAGTTGTAAAATGGGTTTTCAAATACTCTTATCTTATCTATTAAAATTTCTTAAAAAAAGAGTAGAATTTAATTTTTTCAAAAAGTATTTCGGAAACCGAAATATTTAGAAAAGATTTGAATCCTTGATTTGCTGAAAAACAGTAAATAGATTCAAAATCTGTTTTTATTCTCATGCAGGTTGTTCAGTTGATCAGTGTTTAAAGATAGATTTTATTTGAAACTTATTAATTTTAAGTCAGTTATTTGAACCAAACCTAGGGTAATTTTTTTCAGCTAAATAATTTAGATTTGAATCCTTTTTATTTCTGATGAGACTTGTTTACTTTGTTTTAATTTTTTTGCACTTAATTTTCTGCATTTAGTTTTAATTTTGGTTTATACGAAATTTCAATTTAGATTATAATTTCGTTTTCGGAACGCCATGTTCCTAAAATATTGTAATTTGTGTTGCCTGAAATGAATTTTTGAGCAATTTTTTATTTAAGAGTAAGGAATTTTATTTTGAATAATTTTAAGTAAGTTGCCAAAAATAATGATGGACTTGAAACTTTAAATCTATTTTTTTTTGTATACATTACAATTACTGAATAGAAACCTTTAATTTTATGATTTTTTTTCCATTCTATTTCATTTTTATCTATTTTTCAAATTTGAAAGATGGTTCTAAGTAGTAAGATGGTCTAAAGAATTATTTTCCTTTTTCATTGATCGTTCATGATAGTGTTATTATTGCTCACCGAGTGAATTTTAGGAATTATGTTCGTCAAGTTATGTCGTGAGACTGAATAATACGTAAATAAAAAAATAATAGCTCACTAATTTTTAAAAACAAGCCATCAATTGTGATATAGCTCAGTTGCCAAGTTAGTTGCCTCCTGAGTCGATGTCCACAATTCGAGCCCATGAGTAAACATCGATCACAGTTATACCGGTTAAGTTTTTCAATAACTTTCCGTCAATTGCAGCGTTGATATAAAGTCGCGAATACCATAAAAATGATTCAACAATTAAAATTGAAACAAACAAAAAATTAAAAAAAAACACTTGAACTATTTGTTTTGAATTGATATTTAAGGTCTAAAGAAAATCAATTTTTATTTATGACCATCTCAAATTGTCGATTAATCAAAGTTTTCTCTGAAAAATTCTTCTTTTATCATTTTAACTATCATAAATTCAATTATTACAAACGTTGATCAAACGCAAAAATGAAGTTAAAATGATATATAGCAAATTTATTCACTTTCAATATGAAATAAAAAGAGATTTTTAACTTATTGTTATGCAGCTTGAGATGTTTAAATCTTAATTTAAGAATTGCAAATTTTATTCTGTACTACAAAATAACATAATTTTCATATGGATATCACAACCGAACGATTTTGAAGCCAATATTCAGAGTCTAATAAAAAATTATGGGTTATGGTTTTACCATAATCCAAATTTTTACCAAAAACTGTTCATTGGGTACAGGAAGATGTTTGTTATTGATTGAGATTTAAGAGATTACCCAATCTTCAGAAAATACATCAATAAATAACAAAATGTTTATTTTTTGTAAATATTTTGCGTTTTATCTGCATATTGAATTTATGTAATAGGAATTCGATGAGTTAATTTCTTAATAATCTGGAATATTTTTACAATTTTCAATGCGTTTTTTTTTAAATCTTATTTGTTTTAATATATTGAAAACATAATTCAAAAGTATGAAAAAAAATTATACATCAATTTTTTGGTCGGTAGACAAATTATATTGGCCACCCTTGCCCTACAATCTCTTATGGGAAATTTTCTATGATAATTGTTTTATTTTTAAAGTCGTGTTAAAGGGTAAGAATTTTTATCAAAGTTCGCTTATTGATAAAAAACCTCATAGGAAGCAAAAGGAGTTTCAATAGGAAATACCTAGGAGCATAAAAGTTGTTTGAAAATCCATGATCACACCATTTACCAAAATGGACCTTGCTTCTTGCATTTTCAAAATTAGTTATTTGAATTATGCACAAACGAGGAGTTGCTACACCCATGGAAGAGGTTGCAATAATCAAATGCACATTTAGCAAATCTCCTTGCTGAAAATGCGCTGAAAAGTGTACTTTGCCAAAGATGATATGTTCGAAAAACCAAAATGATGCATGGACACTTAATTCAAGTGAAACGAGAAAAACATTTTATGGGCTTTTCATCCTTTCGGATAATTAACCCCAGAAACAAGAAAATCAAAAGGTGCCGTATGGAAGTGAGAATTGACCTTACAACACTATTTTTCTATCGTCTTGCCAATCCGGCATCTTAACATCTTGTTGTTTAGTTTATCGATTTGAGATAGCGTGCGTAGCAAAGGGCTGTTTACAAATATTTAAGTTTATCGAGAGATTAAAAGGAAGCGATTAAAAGGCAGGAAGTGATTTACTTTCATAAAATTGTATATTCTGCAAGGAAAATCGTAAGTGTGTAAGTATATTACTCTAAGAACGTTCCCTTAACTTATATTATTTCAAATAGGTCACTTCAAGTGAATCTTACCTGCAAAGTGAAATTGCGGATCTTCGATCGTTACAATCAACTATAGCTAGTTACAATATTGTATCGTAGGTAACCTTCAAAATGTTAATTAAATTGCCTAACTAATACTAAATTTGATAACAAAGGTTTCGAGACTAAATAATCGAAAATAGTCGTTCGTTTCCTGATCCATATCTCCACATAAGATAAAGTGAGTGCCCGAGTAGAAGGAAACTAAATGTAAGATTTATTGAATATTGTTTAAAGTTTAAAATACTCACAAAATAAAATCTATTTTAGCTTCAAGCTGCTAAAACTTAAGACACTGCTATGAGGATTCTTTTCTTATCCGAACACACTGAGAATGTAATATTAGTCCCAAGCACTATTCTAATGGACTTTGCTAGTCAACCAAGCGAAGCTAAACTAAGTTGGCCAATGAAGTTGAAAAGTGTTGCATGATTACCCAGTTGACGGTAACTTCAAAAAAACCTGATACTTAAATTGAAGGAGGTTTATTTTGATCTATATATGAAATTCGTATAGTTCAATCAACTTGTTCATTTTATCATTTATACTTGCCCCAAATTCAAGAGTACGAAAGTCATCAAAATCATCCTGCTGTGGTACCTGAAGTAATAATATTTTATCAGAGAATTGAAATAAAATTTCTATTCTTTATTGATTTGTTTTATTTTAAAAGGTAAAGAAAGTTATGTGTTTTTTACTATTCAGATTTTTAGTTCCTACAAATTCATCTCTTTAAAGAGTTTTCATATATTTATATCATAGCTTTGATCCCCTTTGTCCCAAAAACAAATTCAGATTTAGTGGTGATAAAATTCATCATTACTGAGCAATATTTGAAATTCGATAGCGATCGCAAAAATGTCGCTTTTTATTCAGAGACGCTTATCTCCCATTCATTTGAATCGACTGCGTGACGAATTGCGGCAACAGGTGTCACTAACCGACTGCTGACTTGCCGGGAATTCTGATCGGTCCACTTGATCGAGACCAGTAGTCCACTTGCCCACGGAACGTCAACCGGGTGATTTAGAACCCTTCAAAAATGGTTGAATTATGCAGCCATGCCCGACGAAATGGCACTAAGCTAAATGTCACTCCCGGCCAAGCGACTAGAGAGAGGAAAAAACTAACCAGAAGCGCAAAGCGTCGTCACTCATTTTCGACCGGCGACGACGTTCAGAAGCTCGCCTAGAAATAGATCGCGTGTGAAATTCCTAGCCGGTCCAGAAATAGCCGGGCACCGCACTTCCGAATAGACTCCGACTGACCTGATGAGCCAAAAATAGATAGGACCGCACGCCAAAATCCACTCCAAAAGTCGTTACAGTTTTGCGTTCCTTTTCCCGGGGACCCCTCCTTTTTCCCAAATTCCACTGAAATTTTGGCCATGGATCATCCAGCACGCGGCTCAGGAAGATCGTTGTCGATTCAAATGATGTTTGACGCAGAACAGTCTCACGAACTATTTGAAAACAGTCGTAGGAGGGCAGAAGCACGCGCTACAAATTGCAAATCTGCCGGGCAGCAGCTGAAAGACGCTCCAAATAAGTAGGTGGGAACATCATGCCGCGGCGGGCATGAATTGTAGAGCGAATCCTCCCACGCAAAATTGACTGTACGCCGCCGCTGCGGGGGTGATCTATTGGAATTCTGTCCACCTTGCTTGACCGCGCAGGGAGCAGGCATGTGTTTCTCATCATTTAAATGGAAATGACGTTCTAAAGTATTTCATAAATTTCTCGGGGGAGGAATTATTATTAGATAATTATTCGTGTAGGTCATATTTTAAAAAAAGAGATTTGGAGTTCATCTTTATTAGTTTTAAAATTTCAATGGCTCATACAAATTATTTAAATAAATTGAATTTTTTTGAATAAAGGAAACTTATAATATTTCTTATATGAAGATATAGCATAACTTGAAAACGTCTGTTTTGTTTGCTGAACCATATCTCAAAAAAAGATACGCTTACCACTTCTTAAAAGCTAGAAATGGATTTCCTTAACGAAATTTTGTTTATTAAAACTTTTTTTGGTTTGAAACCTTGGTTTCAACTTTAACAAACATTTAACGATCACACATATTGGATAAAATTTAATTTTTTTTCTTGTGCATTGCTTGAAACACATAATAGATGATAAAGAATTGAACACGCATTTTTCTCGTATGGTGCGAATGTATCATCTTTCGGGGAGTAAATAGAGGCAAAAATGAAAGATGAATTTGTTATTCGAATTCGAGTTTCAAACAAATCAAAAAGTAGTCAAACTAAATGGAATGTAAATTGATTATTTGGTTCTAAAAAAAATCAAATTATCTTTCGTTTTGAATTTCAATAAGATTAAGATTCCAGTCGACCTAGTCCAAATTGGAGAGCCTTTCGATTGACGCCTGTCATCAGTTTTTGTCGCAAAACGCCAGTTCGCTTTGAACTGCTTTTCGCTGCTAGCAGTTTTTTTGGGTCTTCTTAAGGTTCTGTTTAACTATCGCCCAATATTTTTTCGATTGGGTGAAGATCTGGTGTGTTAGGGGGCGTTCATATCGATTAGCACATCCTGAATGTTTTTAGCGGCATACCACTCCATGGCATTTTTGTTAGTACCGTAAAACGGGGTAACATTGATCACCGGGGTAACTTTGACCAACATGAAACTTTTCCACATTATCATCAATAGCTCAGTCTATAGTTTGAATTCTTGAAAACTGTTTTCTACGTTTGAAAGCCTATTAATTGAGTATCAAATAGGCAAAATTTGGTTTGTATTTGAAATTTTTTTCTATTAGTAAAAAATCTAATTTCAAAATCTTAAAATATCTATTTTTTCAAGGCTCGCAAACAAACAGCTCTCCTGATGATTCCAACAAGCTTTTAGAAGCAAACGGGTTGTTTAAGATGAAAGAACAACTTCTTTTCTTTGTATATGAACAGTTATAGTGCTATTTTTATAGTCATTTAATGATATATTTTTGATATTAAAAAAATAAGGACATTTTCCAAGAGTAAGCCCGTTTTGGAAAAATGGATAGGAACCCTATCAAATCGTCAACTTTAAAGAAAAAAAATGAAAATGGAAATAGTGGGAGGGCCTAGGGGAATGTGTGAAGGTAAAATTTCATTTGTATTTTGAAGCTCTAACTATTTTGCAATTATAATTATTTTTGCCCCTAAATGTAGGCAGCATATTAGTTCTTTTTTCGATAATAACTATTTTTGAAATAAAACTTTAAAAATCAAGGTTAAATTGATAGACTAGCATTTTTTAAATATTATGAAGGTGTATTGTATCCTTTATGATCAAGAAAACGCGTTAAAACCGTCAGAATAAAGACTGATCAATGTCACCCCAAAGTATCAAATTCTGAACAGCGACGAAAACGATTTTAAATCAAATTTAAAGAGGTCCAATAAATTTCTGCATCCATGTTTTATGTTCATAGGAGTCCAGTACTGGTTTTAAAAATATAAAACATGTCACATTTCCCTTAACAGAAAAAATAATCGAAAATTATTGAAAAAAGTGATCAATATTACCCCGGATTACGGTAGTTACGAATCGAAGCAACCTAGTTTTAGAATAGAATAATTGAATGAAGAAATAAAATTTAGTCAATAGTTAACAGCCAAACAGTTCAGTCGAACACCGGGCTTGTGATATAGCTCAGTTGGCAATGCTGTTGTCTCCTGAGCCGATGTCCGCGAATTCGAGCCCAAGAGTAAACATCGAACACTGTTGTACCGGATAGTTTTTCAATAACGATCTGCCAACTGCAACGTTGATAAAGTCGCGAATGCCATAAAGATGGTAAAACGACTATAATCGAAACAAAAAAAAAAGTTCAGTCGAACTTTACTTGCACTTCGAATCCCCAATATGTTGTGGGCCCAGATCACAGTAGATGTTATTTAAAAAAAAAATTTTCGCTGTCAAGTCTGGAAGTTTCGGGAATCGCCATGGAAGGAAGCAAGGTTTCAATCGTAAAGCTGAATGGTTCCAACTACTCGGTATGGAAATTCAAGGCTGAAATGCTGCTGACTCGTGAGGACATGTGGAAGTACATTGAGGACGAAGCTCCGGCGCCGATGACGGATGTATGGAAGGGAGAAGATCGCAAATCGAGAGCGACGATTGCGCTGCTCGTTGAGGATCAGCAACATGCCCTGATACGCAACTCGAAGACCACCAGGGAAGGTTGGGACAACCTCATGAAGCACCACGAAAAAACGTCCCTCTGCTGGAAGGTTGCGGTACTGAAAAGGACCTGCAACAAAACGTACAAGGACATGCAGAGCCATCTTTTTGAACTGGAAGAGCTGTTTGCGAAGCTGTCGTGTGCTGGACTGGATCTCGGCGAGCCACTGATGGTCGCGCTGGTCCTTAGGAGCCTCCCTGATTGTTTCGACACGCTAACGACGACACTTGAGAGCCGTTTCGACGATGAGCTGAAACTGGAGCTGGTAAAGAGTAAGCTGTTTGACGAAGTGGCGAAACGAGAACGCGGACCGTCGGATGCAGCGCTGAAGGCAAGTTTCACCGGGGAAAAAAATCGCTAGTGTGCCATTTCTGCAAGAAAAGTGGCCACAAACAAAAGGAATGTCGATTGTACGCGATGCAAATGGAACCGGAAAAAGGTCGATCGCCAAAGGCAAAAGCTGCCCGTAGTGGAGAGCAATCCGTAACATTTGCTCTGATGGGTAGTACGCTAACTCATGTTGGTGACTGGATTGTGGACTCAGGAGTGTCCCGGCACATGTGTGGCGACAAAGAATTTTTCAGCAAGATCGTTGAAAGCCCTGTGAAAACGATCAGTCTGGCCGATGGAAAAATCGCAAAAGTTGAAGGTGTTGGCGATGGTCAATTGTTGTGTTACCATGACAATGGAAAAACTACGAAGATCAACCTTGGCAACGATCTGTTTGTGCCGAGCTTGGAAATGAATCTGCTGTCTGTATCAAGTCGAAAAAGGTGCAGAAGTACTATTCAACGAAGGAGGAGGCTCTATTCTCGTCGGAGGCCAACAAGCGGCGACCGCAGTCAAGACAAGGTGAAGACATCGCAGGAAGTGGTCATGGCAGCAAAAGATCACCATAACGTTGACTGCCAGCATGTGTGGCATCGGCGCTTTGGGCATCGTGAGCTCAATGCGGTCGGTGAGATGATGCAGAAAAATCTGGTGGTCGGACTGAAGATGTACAACTGCGGAGTACGAGAGGGATGCGACTGCTGTCAGAAGGCGAAAATGAGCCGGAGGCCGTTTCCGAAGTCGGTGGAAAGAAAATCTAGTGCTGTGCTTGATCTCGTGCACACCGACGTTTGCGGCCCTGTGGAAAACGTGTCGGGGTCCGGTCATCGATATTTTATGACCGTCATCGACGGCTACAGCAGATTTTGTGTCCTGTATCTGTTGCGGAAAAAAAAGCGAACTTCCGGAGAAGATAATGGAATTTGTGGCCATGATGGAAACGCAATTTGGTTGGAAGCCGAAAGTGGTCAGAAGCGACCAAGGTGGTGAGTACACAGGCAGCGCGCTGAGAAATTTCTACAAACGGGAAGGCATTCAAGCGCAGTTCACGACAAGCTGCTCTCCGCAGCAAAACGGCGTGGCAGAAAGAAAAAACCATTACCTTATCGAAATGAGCCGGTGTATGTTGTTCGACGCCAAGCTTCCTGAGTGTTACTGGGCCGAGGCGGTGAGCACTGCCGTTTATTTGCAGAACGTCCTGTTATCAAAGTCCGTTCCTACAACGCCGTTCGAGCTCTGGTATGGAAGGAAGCCGGATGTGACGCACCTGAAAGTCTTTGGGAGTGCGGCACACGTTCATATCGCCAAGCAGAAAAGGAAAAAACTAAGCCCAGCATCGATGAAGCTAGCTTTTGTGGGTTACTCTTCGGACCATAAAGCTTATCGTTTCTTGGATCCAGCAACACGAACGGTTATCATCAGCCGCGATGCCAACTTCGTTGAGGAGGAGCGCCTGGAATAAAAGAGCCTTATGCAGTCGATGGGCAGCCAGAACGAGAAAGATGTTGTAGAATTCGAGTATTCAGTGAAACCGGTCGAAAATAAAGCTCCGTTGGCAGCCAACAAGGAAGAACCACTGGACGAGTCAGACATTGATGATGATCAACCGGACGACGATGATTTCGACTACAATACCACAACTAATTCTACGCTAACCGAAGCTGACATCAATTCAGTCATTGAAAATCCCGGAAGGTCGACTCGCCGAACCAAAGGTGTGCCACCAGCTCGCTATTCTGCAGCTGTTGGCATGGCATCGGTTGCAGCTGCTGAGCCACGAAAGTATGAGGAAGCACGGACCTGAAAGCGTGTACTGGAAGGCAGCGATGGACGAGGAATTCCGTTCCTTGATGGAAAACGGAACCTGGGAGATCACAACACTACCACCTGGTCGCAAGAAGGTTGATTGCAAGTGGATCTTCAAACGGAAAGAGGACGAGACCGGAAAAGTTGTTCGGTATAAGGCAAGGTTAGTCGCCCAAGGATACTCCCAAAAGTACGGTTAAGATTTTGATGAAGTCGCCGGTGGCTAAACAAGTCTCTTTGCGGGTTATGCTAACGGTGGCAGCTGAACGGAATCTCTTTGTCAAGCATGTGGACATCAAAACAGCTTATTTGTACGGTATGCTGGATGAAGAAGCGAAGTCTGTACGGGCTCAAACAAGCAGCCCGAGTCTGGAACAAAACGATCGACGATGTGTTCAAGCAAGCTGGTTTCGTGCAGTCGTCCGCAGATGGGTGCCTCTACGTTCGGACGAAACAGGGTCGACAGTCATTCATCCTCATTTACGTGGACGATATTCTTTTGACCTGTTCGAGCGAGTCCGAATTCGCAGAAATAGTTGCGCAACTTCAACGATGCTTCAAGCTGACCGTGTTGGGAGACGTCAAGCACTTCGTTGGAATCAAGGTAACTAAGTATCTCAACGGATATCTTCTTAATCAGCAGGCCTATATCGAGAAGTTGGCTGCGACGTTCGATCAGACGGATTCCAAAGGCTCGAAAATTCCGATGGACCCTGGTTACCAGCAAAAGGAGGAGGTCTCAGCTGTACTGCCGAACAGCGACCAGTACCAAATCCTGGTGGGTGGTTTGCTGTATGTCGCCGTAAATTCACGTCCAGATCTCTCGATCAGCGCCTCGATTCTAGGAAGATCCGTCAGTCAACCACGCGTCAAGGATTTGACCGAGGTCAAGACAGTTTTGAAGTACCTGTTTCAATCTCGAAGTTACCAGCTGAAGTTAGGAGTGACAGATAAAGCCCTGGAAGTTTACTGCGACGCTGACTGGGCTGGCGACATTCGGGACAGGAAATCAACTTATTTTTCTCGGCGGTGGAGTCGTGAGTTGGGCCTCCAGGAAACAATCGTGTGTGGCGCTGTCTTCCACAGAATCAGAATTCATCGCTCTGGCCGAAGCGTGCCAGGAAATTCAGTGGATCATGAAGCTCATGATGGATTTCCAGACGAAAGTGGATCTGCCGATCCACATACGGGAGGATAACCAAAGCTGTATCCGACAAGTGGAGAACGAAAAGGTGGACCAACGATCAAAGCATGTGGATACAAAATACTGTTTCATCAAGGACCTGCGGAGCAAGAATATCATAAGTTTGCGGTATTGCCCAACGGAAGACATGCTGGCAGATATGATGACGAAGCCGTTGCCTAGTATGAAATTGGGAAAACTACGCAAAGCGACAAGAATAGAAGCTATCGATGTCGAGGAGGATTGTTAGTAGTTACGAATCGAAGCAACCTAGTCTTAGAATAGAATAATTGAATGAAGAAAAAAAAATGTACTCTTTAGTTAACAGCCAAACAGTTCAGTCAAACTTTACTTGCCCTTCGAATCCCCAATATTTTTTTCCATAATGCCATAGAGTCCATAACAGGATGCCAAATCTTGCCAAAAAACAGAAACAAGTCATGTTTGTACCGGAAAGGCAGCAAACGCTTTTTAAGACACTCTTTCAGCAAGCAGCAAAGAAAATGTCGCTTTCAAGCCACAGGTACAGATCAAGCTAGGTAGATGAAAAGGTATAACATTGCGCCTCACCTAAATCGATTGAACCGTGTAAACGCAGGACCAAAAATAGTTATAAAATTTCGAACGATATGTAGCGGACTTAAAATGGAAAATTGAGGGGTCTTATTGTTCAAGTAAGAAACCAGTCGAATTCTTTCAAAAAACTTATGTGGCAAATAGTAAAATTTATGTTCAAAAGCTATTAGGTAATATTCTGACTACGAGACAGTTTTTATTTTGAAATTTTGCAGTATTTCAGCTTTTTTAGGGGAGTTTTTTCGACTTGCAGCCTTGTTTTTAGCCAAATCGACGTATTGATTTACGTTTCCAACGTCTCGATCCTTATTGGATCTTCTTCAGGGACTAAAAATAGTGATTATTTAGTTAAATCTGCTGATTATAATTCATGCTTTCTTACCGAAAAGATGCCGTTTTTTGTGAGTGTCGACTCAACTGGTCTTGTAAAGCTATTATTTTATCTGTTTTCCGAGTGACTCCATTTAAGTCTTGTTTTGAGATATCAGGTGTAGTGTATCGACTTTCTGCGTACAGATGTTTGCGGTAAAAAAAACCGTTTGTCTAGTGTTTTTGGGACTAATTTTCCACAGCATCGAAGCTTTAGCACAGTCTTCACTTTTCACTTATTTTGTTCTGATCAAAAATCAGTTGTTGTGTATGGGTTTTGATGGTGTCGTTTTTGCGTGTATGTGTTGTTATCTGGCAGTTCGGTTATTTTTCGAGTAATTGGAAAATGTTTGCGTATAGATGTTTTCAATGTCTTTCTTAATGTTTACTGTGTTTTTAAATAGTTGTTTTAATGTGACAGCTTTTCAATGTCTTCATTTTTTTCTGGTTGTTTCCCCTGGCAATCAAACTCTGCCTTTCTGCTTATTCACGAACTGCTGTACGGTGAAGAGTTTCTCGTTGGTAAACACGATATTCTTCAACCTTCCTTCCGCGGCCCTCTTCAGCAGCGCCTTCGCTCTTTTTACCCGTTCTTGTTCCTGCTTCACCGTAAGGTCTTGAACCTTTTGGATCTTGTAGGGCTTGGTCTGAAGTTTATCTTTCAGGATACGACGGAGACTTCGATCCGATATGTTGATATCCTCTGCCAATTTAGTGGCACTACGACGAGGATTTCTTTTAAGGCGCTTCTTGACGATCTTCGCCATGGCAGGTGTCACCGCAGTAGGTCGGCGTTCCCCACAATACCATTTTTTGGCATTTCCGGTCTCCAGGTACCTTATCGGACAGCTCACGTACTATGTCCTTCTGCCGTTTGCCAGCTAGGAACATTTTTCCGGATAACACCTGATTGCAAAAGTAGGGGAAAGTTTTCCTAAATGGGCCTATCGGGTTAAATGACCCTACGGCCGTTTGACGAAATGGCTGACAAGACAACAAACCTAATCAATGCGTGATACGCTTAGAACATAAGGCAAGAAAGAATTTTATGAAAAAACCAACTCAAAAAAATTTAAAAATTCATGCAAGGTTTTGATAACTTTTAATGTTATATTATGATTTTCAAAAATTATTCATAAAGAAGCTCAAAACAAAAAGTTGGGTGGTTTTTGTTTCTTGTTCAAATGAACCTTAGAAGTCAAACAAATTGCAGCTTTTATGATCGTTTCATAATGATTATAAAATGGAATAAGAGAGTGATTCTGTATGCCCTCATCATGTTTGTAAAGTTTCAGTGTCCTAAAATAACAGATTAAATATAAATAAATAATTTTTAACATTAAAACTTCGAATTTAAGCTCTAACTAACATCTTGAGAGAAAATTGAAGATCTCAAAACAGATTTGATAAGTTTTTCTTATGGATGAACTGCCTCCATAATATGGCAACCCTAACTTTTGTTTTATTCTATAAAATTATAAAAGAAATAGATGTTATAAAACTTCAGCTTTGTTGCATGAAAATTATCAGTTTCTAATGAAATTCTACGGAAATATTGCCAAAAAAACAGAATTTTGCCTAAAACATAAATAGGCGCTTTTAGCCTGCATGGTATGAAGATCGGCAATTTTGACAACAGTTATAATAAAATCGATTTCTCAAAAACTGAAGGAGATTTCAACCTAAAAATAACTCCAGTGTATAGAAAACAGATGTCTGCTCATGTGTATATAATTTGTGTACACATATTCGATGTAATATTTGATTAAATCAGTATTCTGCTTAATAGGCGCATATATCCCGCTTCTCTCCTAACACGTATACCCAATGATAGCTAAGACTTAATGTCAACAAAGCGACGAGGGGTCGTTTAATACTGTTACGTGTGCAACGAAATAGTTACTGTTGAAGTAATGTAGCAGTTCAATTGCCGGACCCTGTATTGACTAAGTCTTTCTGCCATCGCCGATTCCAGAAAAAATCGCAATTTTTATCATAACATAGGGTTGCCATCCGTCCTGCAAAAGCGACTGAACAACTTTGGCTGATGGTGAAACACGTATAAGTTTCGCAAAACAATTAAGCTTTTCAAAGAGTTTCTCAAATGTCCCGCTTTTTTCGGCTGTGTCCCGCTTTTTTCATCAAATGTTCCGCTTTTTCCTGAAAGTATCTGGTAAGCCTATCATAACACATACTAGTTTTATCATGAAACATACCAGTTTAACTACTTTGTGCGTAGCAACGCATCCTTTCAATGAGAATTTTACTAAAACGTAGTCGAATTTATTATGTGCAGCCAAATTCGGCACATGGTAAAATAACTTTACCTGAGGTGTTTTAAACAACAAAACATTTTTGACTTAAAAATATGGTTGCCTGCTGTTCATTTGAATCACGGATTTTGTAGTTTTACTATGCTATTCTTTTCAGTGTAGAAACACAGAGCTCGCTACATCACTTAACAATATCCTTGTTGGCTGATTGTTTCCATCCTGCTTTATCTTGTGATAGAATATGGGATATGTTTCTTTGTTTTTTCCAGACATATGCAATGCGGTTGCGCTGGGAAGACAATGTCAGTAATTAGAAAGTTTGTTAATGCCGGTCCGGCATAAAATCTTATACCGATAATTCCACCTCCAAGGAAGTTCATTCTTGGAGTAAGTCTGATTTGTGGGTGTACTAATCGATATTACCCAACGGACCAAAATGTGCTGATGTACTTACCACGAAATCGAAGTAACTATTTTTGGAAATTGTGCTTTATTGTATCGACTCGAGTTACTTCATGTTCGACAGATAAGTTTACAAACAAACTGCGGAACAGCGATGGGAAACTCATTTTTCTCTGTCTTAGCCGATCTCGTTATGGAAGGACACCTGAAAAATGTTATCCCGAAACTCGATATTAATCTTCCGTTCATGAAAAAAAAGTAGACGATCCATCACAGCAATTCCATTTGCTGCAGTTCAACATGTTGGGGATACTTTCAACAGCTATGATAAAAACATCCAGTTCACCTGTGAGATAGAAACAAACAACAGAATTCCATATCTTGACATGTTACTCATTTGCCACGATGCCCAACCAATTTCTCCCGATTGGTATCAAAAACCAATTTCTAGTGGCAAGTTTCTAGATTTCTATTCTCTACATCCTCTTCATCAAAAGATCAACGTAGCAAGGAACTTTATAAGCAGAATCGATCGTTTTTCTACAAAAATGAATGAAAAGGACAAAATAACATTAATTTCATACAATCTCAAAACAAACAACTTTCCAAAATCTTTAATGAATCGACTCGTCAATTCACGAAAACGCAAAAGCGAATCTTTGATGAACAATGAGCACGAGTTCATATATCCCTCCATTTTTGATATCCCTCATTTAACAAAAAAGTTTGGAAAGTTTCTGAAAAAAGATTATCCAAATATTAAATTGCCAATAAGAAACACATCAACAGTCAAACAAATATTCACAATAACAAAAGATCCTGTATCAATGGAAGACACGTTTAAAATTGTCTACAGCATTCCGTGCAAAGATTGTAAATCACAATACATTGAATGACAACAAACACCATTAGGGAAATACTAAGCGGACACAAATCTAACACAAATGCAATGGAGAAATTACGTAAGAAAGGAATCGACAAAAATGACAAGCGATATGAAAAATTAAAGAAAACCACAGCACTCGTTCATCACTGCATAAAACAGGACCATTCTTTCTAACTAAATTTTAGTTTGACTGCGCGAATTTAGTATTTAATATGCCCATCAGAACTTAGTTTTGCGATTGCCCAGTCAGACTCAAAGTTGAGGGCTGCCACTGAATTGTTGTTTTGAACCAAAACTACTTAGTTTTGAGTTTTACAAAAGAAGCGTGTCTGCCGGGATCTTCAACACACTCAAAACAGCAATAAAAAGGAAAACACAAAACAAATCTCTTATACAAAATTCAACAAACACTGATAGTGATCAGACGGATATTTAGAAACAGAAAAGAAACATTCAAACTTGGTCAACTATTTTACTTGTTTACAAACCATAGATAGAGATAAGCAAAACAACTGTATGAAAAAAAACGAAACATCATTGAAAGTACACAAACACTATTTTCATTTTAACGACACTATTTTACACTTTGGAATCATCATAAAAAATAAACTAAATATTTTTTTTCTTTCACACACTTTCTATACACTAGCTAGATTCCTTGATAAAGGCCAAATATAAGCTGAAACGTTGGATGTTGTGATAAAAATCGTTTTTTAATCACTTAACAGACTGAAACCGCCGAAAACATCCAAAAACAAATGTCATTCCAATTATTTTGATTTTCACAATGTTAGATAGTTATTTTGAACTTTTTGGTAATGATAAAACTAGGTTCAACTGAACGTAATAAACCAGCACTATAAACAGTTGCTCAGGTTGCACGTAATTGAATGATTGAGGTATCAAAAATCCAGGAAATACAGGACAATTTGAATTATTTCCACAAAGAGAGAGATGTATTCAAGTAATTTGTATTGAACTCAAATTTGAATTAAAAATAAAAGTTCCAAATTTTTATCCCTATTCCATGCCCAGATTACATTTGCACATTCCGGAAAGAAAACGTACGTAGTTGTGGATCATCGGCAATGTGTTACCTACTTTTCCCGAAAAAAAGATCCAATGTAGAGTAAGTTTTCAAGAACACTTATCTGATGTTCGAATGATAAATATTAGAAAACGATATTAACTGGTTTGAAAAAAAAAAAAAGAAATTCTACATCCAAAATAAAGATTTTTTTTTTGATACTTCTAAAAAATGTATACATTTTGCCAAAATTTTGGATGTAAATCTTATTCATATAAAAGTTTGTGGTTATTATTCATTTTCAATGAAATTTTAATTTCCAAATCTAAGCTTAGATATGGAAATTAGGAAATCGCAAATATAAAAATTGTTAGTTCTGTCGTATTTTACTTCTAATTTGTATGGGATTTTTTTTTTTCAATCGAGAGATGAGACTTTTGAAACAAAACAAAACTAGGACAACAAATCAAGAAATCATCATATTCAATTTGTCACCATTTCTTCGTACAGCAAATATTTATTTATATAAAATACTAGCTGGCCCGGTGTGCTTTGCTCCACCTTCCAAAATTCAATTGAATTTGTTATAATAATTAAAATTCAGTTTTATTGCCTAGACAGCGTTTCAAACCATATTTCAACATAATTTAGAAGCAAATGCTTTAAAAAAAAGAAAGAGCAGCACCTGAAGTTTCCAACTACAGTTCAAAGATGTTTTAATAATATTTTCTTAAAATTGATCTCTAGCTTTGTTTTTCAAGATCTGAAAGTTTTACTATGTTTTTATAAACTTCAAAAAGTTCATAATGATGTCAAAATGTATGTTTTAATGATATAGACTTCCAGTCCTTTCCCTCTTGCAATGCTAGAAGTGCTACTATTAAAAAAAATTTTGTATCTAAATGACGCAACATTTCTCTTTATTTGTCTCATAAGCTTTCAAATTATGCCAAATATGTTTTGAATAAAGATTTCTTTCCAACTCTACCCAGAAATAAGGAAGGCTTTCAAATTTTTCGTATGCAAACAACCTCTCTTCCTTTTGCTCGATAAATTCCTCGATTCATGTCAACAAACTTGTATGGAAGCCCTGATAAGTTTTCAAGCTATTCAACGCAATTCATATGGAACTCCCTTCGTTACTTCCATCTTAACACTGCAATGCAAACAGGTTTGTAACACTCATAAAAACATATCTCGTACCCAAATTCCTTCCCATGTTAAAATCATGTTAATAATTTTTTCGCCATATACTAAATTTGTAGACGTGACCCATTACAACTTGAAGTAATGCCAAACTGCCCCTGAAGTCTTTTCTACAGTAAATTACTATACATACTTTTAATTGTTCAAGCAAAAAGTGTAAATAAAATTCATACGGATAAGCTAGAACCCAATGAATCAAGGAAAAAAATAGGTTTCAATTTTCTCTCTTTTGTGATGAGGGTCCTTTTAAAGATTTCAACTAACTGACCTTATGGGTTCATTAAGAATCGATTGAAAAATAGATTTTTAAAGATTGAATGGATCGAAAAAAAACTGTTCATGCTTCGATGGTGGTATGAATATTTTCTAGAAATTCATGAAAAAATCACAAAGAACCTAAAAATGTAGATTTTTGCGCCGAGAAGGTTAACAGTTATAAAAGTTTCTTTTGCTTCTATTTATTAATTTCAATCTTCATTTCAATTCAGATACTCCGGGCAAGTGCAAACGGATTTTACCATAGTTGAACTTTTATAAATCTAAGAAAAAATTAAAATCCTTAAAACAAATCAATTTTCGTTTGTCGACAAAAAGATATTTCTAAGCTAACATTTGTCTCGTTTATTGAGGCAAGTGAAAATACTATGTTTTTTTAACTTATTCATAGATGCGAAACATAATGTAAAGCTTTGAAATGAATTCAATACTTGCTCCTGTTTGTTTTATCAAATTTTATTGATAAATCTGAAGTAGTATAAGTTTATGTATGATTAGCCCAACAATGTATTGATCAAAAAATGAACGTTGTGTACTTTCCTAAATATAAACTATTTCGGAAAATGCATATCCTCACCTTTTTTGATGAAAAAGTGGTTTATTTTATTGGTAACTTTCGCTTGCAAAAAATCAAAACGTTCTCTGCATTCGGACTTTGAAAACATCAATCCTCTATTTTAAAAGACAGGCTCTTGTTCAGCTCAGTGTCTGTTCATTGTACTCGGATTTTGTTGTTGTTCTGAAACTTTATAAGGCTCTTGATACATATTCATTTAAGAACATGCTCAAAAAATGTTGTCAATCTTCTTCTGTTGAAAACATCTTATTCTTTTTTCTGTTTTCGTTTGCATCAAAACTAACCTTCAAGGCGTATTGATTTTAAAATTGTATGTAAATCTTCCCACTTGTTTTTCAAACGTCCACTAACAGTTATCATCATTCCATACTATTTAGACAACATTTGGTACTTTAAATTACACGAAATCAGAATATTTAGTTTTAATTTTAAAAATCGTTTAAGATGGTTTTGATTCGATCGGTAAAATATCAATGTCGGTCACATCTAAGCGTCATTCATTACCATGTGCTGTTCAAATGAGATAAGAATCAAGAAGGAAAAAATCACATCTAGGCTTCATAGCGCCTCCACGTGCATTGAAAATAGGCTTGGCTGAAAAATACGCGCCTGAATGTCCCCCCTAGTAAGTATGCTATGCCATGGTTGCTATCCTCTAACGACGTCTGCTCGCGACGCCTCGACCATGGAGACGAAAAACAAACCGCTCAAAGGAAGGAAAATTTCGAAAAAATGGAAGCCATGACTTTTATTTCATTCAAAAAACTACAAATTTAGTTATTACGGACAATTGATGCGACTTTGTGTTATTTTTATTCGATATAAACCGATTCGCATGGTTACAGAATATTCTAAAAATAATTTCATTCGAATCGTTTGGGTCATTTCGGAGGAGTAGTACTACAAACACCGTTACAAGAGAATTTTATATAATAGATGTATGTCACTTCAAAATTGTCTTATTTTATTATGTTAACTCTCTTAAAACGGAAAGTTATTATTGAATCCAGCCTGAAAGCCTGAAACAATTATCTACATTTACAATGTTTCGATCAAATTTTAGGGAAAATAATTTTAAACAAAAACATTACGAAAAACAATAAATAACTGAGTAATATTTTTCAAATGAATTATGGATATGGATTTTAAACGTTATGAATTTCTAATCAAATCTCAACTAGTCACAATGATAATGATGATATATCACTTACGATATAGATTTTTTTTCAACCGTCCCATATATGTTCACACATTTGTGTCACCAAAGGATTTTGAGAAAGAAAAAAATGACAAACTGAACGGAAATCGACTCTCATTTGGCCCTTGGCCAGTCTGATAGCCAAATCCCAGATATCAAAGTAGTATGTTAAGGAAAATCCTGGTTGAGCAACAAGACCGTGCTGTCGAATTCTATCTACATGCCCCCACTTAATGAGCTAGGGAAAAATTTAATTACGAACCGGTCCGGTTAGATGATGAAGTTGATCTCGGCATCATTTCTTTGCCAAAATTTTACGACGTGCCCGAGAAGGTCACAGGTGAGTTGAGGTTTTGCCTTGAACATCGATTACCATGATCAAATGAAAATTGATTGCACATCGTCTAATGTTGATCATCGAAAATGCCCAAAACAGCATATTAAAAGGGAAAAAATCTTTTGAATAGGTACCTGCATCTTCTTGAAATAAAAATTAATCTTAGTCAATTTTTCTCCTCACACCTTGTATCGTAAAAAGTAAGAAGTTGATATATAATTATAAACAATATTTTCATCGTGCAACTCATAATAAAATTCTTCTCTCAACAAGCTTTCCTCCGGGGGAAAATCAAGAACCAGGAACTGTTTCATTAATTAATCGAATCTTTGTTTGGCGTCGATAAATCTTTCGGTGAGGTTCTTGCGTAGCGGCCTTTTCAAGATTCCAGCTTTCCGCGCGGGCAGAAGGAAGCGCCATGCGTGACTTTTCACAATCATTAGTCGGCTCAACGCAACCGCAATTTCGTGAGATGCGAAAACGTCCAAATATCAACCGTTCTACCTTCTTCGATTCGACCTGGTCTCTGGCCTCGGACTCTTAGGGTGGGAATTCGACGTCCGGCCGACCGCTTCAAGTGGTTTCGTGTTTTTTAATGAACTGTCAATTCCATGTTTTACTAATTAGTGAATCTTTACTTTGGGTGTGCTGACGGGCGAGCATAAATCTCGGAAGAATTCTTCGGCAGCTGCAATTCCGCCGCTCGATTCTGTGTGTGTTTATTGAATTGTTCTCCGGAGTCCTAAATTCAGTAATTTTAGCGGTCCCATTAATTCCAAACTCCCCGATCCATCAAGGTACTTTAGAATGACTTTTTTTTTTCTCAGTCTTAATTTTTTCGCAGTTTTCCTCTTCCACCTTCAAGGTGCGGTCAGTTGTAAGAGCGCTAATTTTAGGCACAACATTCCGTCAAATTAAGATTTTATTGGCATCATTCGGACGTTGGTCGTGTCGTTTGACTGGCGTCGGTGGCAGATCTCCTGGCGCTGTTTTTTTTTCTTCCTCTGAGCATATGCTCTGAGGTTCGGGATCTTTTTTCGACCATGTACCTCATTAATATTGGCGTGGTTCATCTTCTGCGTGCTGTGCGGTAGAGGAGCGGTTTCTGCTGGCCCTGTCTTTGGGACGAGACATGTTCGACATTCCGGTACATCACACGACCACCGAATTTCTCCCATCTCATATCGAAGGGGATCAGCCAATTGCCAAAGGTGAATCTCGGACAGGTTCTAGTTTCTGTGCAACCGGTGACCGTTTGAGAGAAGTTTCGAAGGCATCTGTTTCAAAATGTTTGGCAATTGATAATGAAATTAATCAAAAAGATCGCTCAAGAAATTTAGTTTGATGGAAGATCAAAATAAGCACTAGCCCATTTGAAAAACAGCAGGAAAAAAAAACTTGACTGAAAAAGGAACTTTCGATTCAGATAGTGTGTTGGGGTTCTTGGACAAAAGTTCGACTTAGTAAAAAATGTTCGTGGTGTTAGTAGTTTTTTTTATTGTTAGAGTGGTTTGTTAATAAAAACATGTTTGCATCCTCAATTCTTTTTTTTTAATAATTCCGATGTAAATTTTTAAATATTTATAATCATTTCTGCTTTTTCCCTATAGAGAAAGCAACTTGTTCTTTTCCCATTAAAAGATCTGTAACAAAATTTTTAACAATTTTTATCATCAAAAATGCTTTGAACTCGATTCAAACACTCGCTCTTAACTCGAATATCTTATAAAAAGGTTACTTTGCATTAAAAATTGTCATAAAAAACTAATCTCCAATTCCTCGAAAAAAGATGCGATGTAGTTGGAGTTGGAAAAATTGTCTTACCATAACACTAATCATCCATAAAAGTCAAATGACCTTCCCCTTAAAATGGAAACCAGGTCCAAAGAAATATTCGCAAATGCAATCAAACGATTTGCAATTCTTGCGGATTCTTGCCAAACTTCAGTTACTTTTGCGCATGCCGAAGCACCGTTTTTGGCCTCTTTGCAAGTCCCGTATAGTAACGGGAACCCTTGCTTGTTTTGTTGATGGAAGGTACCAATTTTTGCAAATAAAATTTTACAGTTGATTGTTTTGTAAGCGAATTATTGCGAATTTAAAGCTAGACGTATCAGTATTGCGCTTGCAAATTTGCGAATACAACTGAAAAAGATAAAATGCAGAAAAGGTTTCCTCGAAAGAACCGATTCAAGCATAGGTGTTGCCATAAATTCTGTACAGTAAAGGGGAATGGAAAAAAGGATTCCCAAAATCCTTCCTCGTCCTTGGGCTGTTGAAGCCTTTGGCTTCACCCGTTTGACAAATTTCTGCCAACCCTTAAGCCAAAGGCAGAGCCATAGAAGGTGCTGTAAAGTTTCGGCAAATGCAAATCTTCAATCCTTGCCAATAATCGCATTCGCCATAAACGGAGATAGACAGACAGACGAAACGAAGGAAAAGGCTGCCCGGTTTTGCCAAGAATCCTTTACGAAGAGTTTGTTTATTACCGGGGTATTTTGCCAAGTTTAAGAAGCAGAAGAAAACCAGACGAAGGTGCGTCTAAGCATCGAAGTGTTGTACTATAAAGAGTTTTGGCAATATGCAAAAAAAAAACATAAAACAAAATTTGCCTCCTTTCATCCCTTTTTGCAAGTGGCAAATTCTTTTGGTGACACCCGACTGAGGCCATTAGCCCGGCAAAAAGGGGGAGAAAAGGGATAGCGTTCCTAAAGTAGTGGTAAAAAGGGAAAGGATTTTTGCATTTCACTCTTTTGGCACAAGACAAGATTGGCAGTAGTCGGCATCTCAAAGTGCCAACTTTGATGGGGTTTTGGGACCCCGGAGGAAAAGGTTTTATGGTTGATGGTTTTATGGCAGCAGCTCGCTCGATGGGATGAAAAGTTGAATGTATAGAAGTTTGACGTTTGGAAACCGAGTTTTGGGATAGAGTATATTCTTGCTAATTAATCTTACGAATTAATTTTCGATGTTTTTTACTTACTGGAATTTAAATTTATCACAAATTACTGCCCTGCAGTATTTTTTAACAAAAAAAAAATTTTTTACAAAAACCTTATACTTATCTAAAAAAACGGAATCTAATCCAAGATATGACCTATAAGAGCCGGAAGGGTATGAGTGCATTCAAGTTTCTTTCACGCTGAGTTTCCATCTCATTAGTCCATATATTTTTCATTGATCACTTAAAAACTGTTCGACATTTTGAACTCAAAATTGATAAAACGATGTGTACAGAAAGGAACTGTAGATATTTTTAAGCACATAAATGTTGTTTTTGAAGCATATTTAAATCAGACATAAGAACAAATAGTTTTTTCATTGAGTTTTGCAAATGACAATGATAAATCATTTACATAATTTACATACGTTCCTTGTTGATTTTCTTCCTTCGATTTTCAGTCCTTGTTTACTTCAGCAATCATTTCCTTTGCTACTAAATCAATTCGTTTGCGAGTTGATTCGGCGCGACGAAAATCAACCTAACTGAATTTGACCCAGAATCAATGACCAGACTCGCATGTTACTGGAAGAGACTTCCAGGGATAAAGACTGAGACCCATATTTGATAAACAATTATTACACCTTGAGAGGAAAATCAACTGATAATTTGTGTAGTAACCGTAGAGAATGGTAAATGAAAAAAAGTTACCTCGACCGGGAATCGAACTTGAGTCTTCTGATTACATAGGCCAAATCGTCAGACGAAACATGTCAAGCTGTAGCTCTATAATTCAGTTGACTTCATCGAGTTGATTTCGCTGCTAGATTCTGCGGCAGAAAATACTCATTGTGCCCCGATTAATGGTGCTTAAACTGCCTCAGAGAGGGCTCTAAGTTTTTCTTTACAGCTACTGACTTCCAGCTTTTGGTAAATAAAAAAAAATAAAATGCATGTTTAAACGTTTTTATCTTTTTTTTGACGTTTCAGCCCGTTGAAAAATAGACTTTTTTAGTGTCAGAACACGAAGCAATAAAAAAAACTCACAAATTATAACTGTTTCCATTGGTTAAATTAGAAAACAATATTTTTTTTCACTACATTCATAACGCAACAAAATCCGAAAGACTTAATAATTGTTCCATTTTTTTTTTTTTGGCATTCCTTCTTTGCTGTACGGGTGTGAAACTTGGTGCACATATGCGGTGACGACGCGAAAACTGCAAGTTTTTGTGAATCGCTGCCTGCGGAACATCATCCGCGCTTGGTGGCCTGGCAACTGGATCTCAAACGTTGAACTTCATAGCCGGTGTCATCAAAAGGCGCTAGAAATCGAGATTCGGGAACGTAAGTGGAGATGGATTGGGCACACGCTGCGAAGAGATGAAAACGAGATTTGCAGAGAGGCGCTTGACTGGAATCCAGATGGGCATCGAAGAAGAGGCAGGCCCAAAAGCTCGTGGCGGCGAAGTCTAGCCGCTGAAATCCGCACAGTTGACGAGAACCTCGGCTGGCAGCAAGTGAAGACGCTGGCTCCGGATCGCCAGCAGTGGAGATCTTTTATCTCAGCCCTATGCGCCGGTCAATCGGCGCTGCACCCTTAGGTAGGTAGGTATTCCTTCTTTTCTTCAATGCACGCTTAATATAGTTTAGTTATTCCGCTTTGTTTATTATTTATAACGATCCTTCACAGATATTACGCCTGATCAATTTTTTTTTCTAAAATAACCATTAAATATTAAAAAAAAACTTCTTTTTATGTTTTTTCACATTTGTTCATTTTCTAAATTCACCACATTACATCTCGCCTCTTTTCTTGGAGTGTTGATGCAAGAAGGAGTCTGCTAGATTTTTTTTTCAAACATATAAATATTCTATAGGGGAGAATGAGGATACTTGATCCCTGGGGTTACTTGACTTGATTCCTTAGCTATATCTCGAAACTGGAATGACTTACAAGGATCAAATGTTCTAGAAAAATGTGCTTAATTGAGCAAAACAACAAGTCTGTAAGTTCACAAAATTTTAACAAAAATTTTTTTTTAGTTATTGAACTTTGTATGAAAAATTTCACAAAATGCGACTTGAAGATCTTTTTTATCACTTTGAAATGTTTCTGACATGAAATAATTAAAAAAAAATATAGGGTAGAAGCACTAGTTATTGAACAGGTTCCAGATATTGAACACTAGTTAAACATAAACCAATTAAAACAATTATATACAGTATAAAAAATAAACACAAATCATTGTGCCACTGTTCAATCATTTTCTATCTCTGGTCAAATTTTTTCCAAGAATTTCGGACTCTAGGAGTCACAATTTGCTAAACTTTTATATTTGTTAATATTTTTACATGATTTTTTGACTGCATGAAGAAAACAATCCTTTTTCGATTTTGAGAAATATTGGATAAAAAACAAATAAAACTCTTTAGTAATATCATAACTGTTTTCCAATAAGTCTTTTTCAATGATTTCTGAAAGAGTGGCAGCCTTTATTATCTGTATTTTCTTAAAATTTTACAAATTAAAGTGTTCAATCGTTGGATCACCGAAAACGTCAATGTTTCAATTATTGACCGTTCAATCTCGCAATACTCGTTTCGTAAAGAAATGCGTGTTCCAGTTATTGAACAAACAACAGCTGGTGCTTGGAAATATAAACAAACAGTTTCTTGGTTGCTAGCTCAACCAAAATCGCTACTGCAATGTATACTATCAAGCGAAATACCCCTAAATATATACAATGATTTCCAAAATCTACGTGTTCAATAATTAGAACATTGCCTGTTCAATATTAGAATCATTATGTTCAATAACTGGGAGTAAAACAATTTTGAATAAATGGCTAAAATGATGATTTTAACACATATTTCCGCGAAAAAACCGTAATTTTGTTTCGTAATTTTTTGTGGGCCACAAGATCGCTGAATCAAAAAGATGGTGTACAATATATAGTGTTCTTACCCTATTCCAGCGGTCGGCAACCTTTTGAGACAGAAGAGCCAAAAATTGCAAATTAAGGAAATTTCCAAGTTTGAAAGAGCCGCACTTCAGTTTATCCTTACTACAAATAATGGTGATCGCTAAGATACATTTCATCCTGATGTGAACTCAGTTTTATTATTCTTTTCACATCGCCACAGATTTTCGTTGTTTTGTTGGCAAACGGAAGCGATTTTCTTTCTTCTGAATAAAACATTTTCAAAACGAGTGCAGCTTAGTAGTGTTGAAATTTTGGCGATTTGCCATTGTGATCTGATAAAATTTATCATTTGAAACTTTCCTTGCAATTCTTTCCTAACACCTATTCTCAGATTATAAAGATAGACTTTCAATGTTTTCTGTTGGAATATTAAGAAGAAGCATTGACAATTTTAAATCATAAAAATGCATACTAAAAGAGGTTGATCAATATAAAAAAAATCTAAACGAGGGTTTGACAGTATTATTGTTTTTCTTAAAACTCTACGAATAAGCCTAAAAATTTTTTGGGTTTGAACAACCGTTAAAAGCCATTGAGGTTAATTTATTTGTTATGCGCATAAAACTATCATTTTAAATAGATAAATATTCAAATATACATATTTTGGGCCTTATAATATAATAAACCAAAAAAATTTAATTCACAAATGACCATTTTAAGGATTGAAAAAAATAAGTCAAAATTTGACAAAGTTTAACGATCGGTCGCGAGATGTGATCTGATAATAATACGATTATAATTTTTTTTATTACAAGTAAAACTTAAAAATAATGTCTAAGCCTCTGAGTCTCAAATACATCATGAATTCAGATGAATCATTCTGTCAAAGTTTCTATGAATTCTAATCACAAATTCATATTTTAAATTTTTATACAATTTATTCTATTTGATTTTTTCAAACAAATATTTTAATTTGTTGAATGATTTCTCAGTTTTCGCTTGCGAATTTGTAATGTTAATCGTTGTAGTAGTTTGTTAGCGGTTCCCTTAGCGGTTATGTGAATAATAATTTATTTTAATTTTTCAATATTTCCAACAAAACAATTTGAAATCTTTCAAACAGTCAAAAACATAATTTTAAAATACTTTTATTTTTTGACAGATTTGCTGTATTTCAGCGTATCTTGGATTTTTGGAATCGTAATCCGATGATTGTAGAAATATGCTGGGGTCCAATAAAAGTTTTGAAAGCTATCTCGGATCTTCCTTTGTCTTTGCTTCGCTGTTTTTCATTTTTCAACAAACCAATTTTTTTAACTCATATTTTAGTTTTTTTGGCGTTATTTTGATCATTACTTCATAGAACAAACCAAAACCAAGATTTTGATAAAAACTTAGAAATCAAAATAAACTTTTAAAACATGCATGACGTTTTTAAAATAATTGCTGAAACATGATGAAAAAAATAAGTTTAGAATCAAAAAAAGGATGTAAAAGTTGTAAGAAAATAGATTAAAGTTTTTGGAAGAAAAAGTTTCTCTACCAAGTATAGTTGCTCCTTCGAATAAATAACTAAAATCATTCATATTATTTATGAAATTATAAAATTAGATCCAGCACTCAGCTCCCGGTTTACAAAAACATTTTTTAACAAACTTGAAAATTTGTTCATTTGTTCATCAATATCTGAAAAAAAAGTTTTAAGAAAGAAATTTTAATGCACATAACAATTATTATCAGAGTTCTAAGCATTATTAAAATCATCATCTGATGTTCTTATTTGATCAGAACGGTGGTAAAGCAAATTTATTTTTAAAATATTCAATTCAAGAAAAACAAACTTCATTTCATAATCTCGACAGTTAGGACTGTATTTGGCGATAAAAAACTGCTCAGTTTTTATCCGATTAAATCAGAACAACAAAGAAAACAAATTCAACGGAAAACTTCCCGTACCACCAAAGAAAAATTTCTCCAGCCTTTCAAATGCTATATCAGACTTTTATGAAGAACATTGACTGATTTCTAATTCTCAACTTTGTTGCGAACTGACAAGATGCTGTTAATTTGTTCTATAGTAGTTTTTTTGGGTTTTTTTTATCCTGGCAAATATTATCTGAACTGACGGAAAATTAATGTTGCGTCCGTTTACTCTTGAAAATTTCGTGTATTTTCAAAATTTTCACACATTGAGCTAAAGAGCCTCAATTATACACCAAAAGAGCCGCGTGCGGCTCGCGAGCCGCAGGTTGCCGACCTATGCCCTATTCCAATACATAAATCGTTAGAGTGTAATATGAACTTCACAATACCATATTTTTAAAATAATGGTAAACTCTCAATATTTTTCAGATAAAACTTTCTAAAATGTTAATTTTTGGATCAATTGATCTCTAAAGTTCAAGAAGGTATTTTCTCTTTCTAAATAGATCGTGATCATAGCTGATTACAAGATTTTTTTATCCAATAACTGATATCTATACAATAAATGTCTGGCTAAAAGGGCTAAAAGTTGATTTTCTCTCAAATTCAGAAAAAAAGCGATTTAAAGTATGCAATGACGCTAGGGTTGAGACATACGTTTGGAATTTTTTTCTTCTGACATTTATAAATTGTGAATTGAGAAAAAAAAGGACCCAAATAGTCAATTGACATTCTTTATTGAAATTATGTGTGAGTTATTATATCCAAGGACCCAAAATTAAGGATCAAGTCTCCTTCAATAAAGGATCAAGTCGCCCTTAACTTAAAAAAATAGCAATTTTTTAGCTTCCACGAAAAAGCTTCTAGTTAATTTACGGGTTCATGTATCGTTCCAACTTTTGAAGCATTTAAACCTGAAATTACACGCTGTCAGAAAATGCAAAAGAAGGCGAGTTCCAAAAAGATATGATAAAAATATGAAAAGAGGGTCAAGTGTCCCCATTGTCCCCTACTATGCAAGAGAAATACTACAACCGCAATATTTTTAAATATTATTTATGGTTAATATTACCTAAATGTTTATTGATGAATCTAGAAGGAAGTTCATGTTATTTCTTAATGTCATTCCACACTAACTATCAATTCATACTTATTTATAATTTTCCAGTGAATGATAAACCTTCTGTTGAATCACTTTATGAATATTTCGATCAACCTGATAACTTCATTTGACTATACAATTTTTTTAGAAAAATCCAAAAATTTCTATCAAAACGCAGTGACACAATTTTCTTCAATTGTTTTATTAGATTGTTGAATGGATTGTTGAAGTGAAACTGCTTATCCCACCACGGAGTTAAGTTTCTTAATTTAGGAATTTTACGGATTCTTTTTCGGTGTGATTTTTAACACTAAACGTACCGGAGGCGGTCAAATGACGGTTTTTGAACTTTAAACGATGATTACGCCTTATATAATTGTTTTTTCGCAAATTTAACGACAGGACTATTTTTGTTTTTGAAATGCAAGTATTTTTGCGTTTTTAAATTTTTTTTAAGTGTTACGGTTTTCGAATAACGCATGTGGTATACCTATTCATACCGCGAGCGGTCAAATGACGGCAAACACCGTTTTCGCTAAAACTCCCTTGTTTCTCAACCGATTTCTACCAAATTTATAATTTTGAAAAGCATTGCACCGCCAATGCAGTTACATCACTAGAACCGGCATGAAATTTGCTTTCTTTTGCATATAGTTTTATTGCCTAAACTATACGTTAACGTACTCAAAATCCAGTGCAAAGCTGAATTTGGGTGTAAGGATTGTCTCAGAAAATCCAGATTCATAAAAAGTTTGCAAAACAACTACCTTTGAAAAGCCGTAAAAAATTATGTATTTCGTATTTTAAAAATCTAAAGATGCCAAAATGTGACAAATTACGTCTACTTTTCAATTCACTTTTTCAAAATTTTCTACTTTAACAGGAACAGCTTTGGCGGTTGATTGATTGAAAAGAACGGGTTTTACACAACTTTTTTACATTTTTTGTGGCCATGATCTTAGAAATTTAAAAAAAAAAATTCCATACGTGCAACATATAGCTTCTAACTTCAGCTTTCTCAGGCACTAAGTGAAAAAATTTTCGAGCACTGAATAACTGATTTACAACCTTTTTCCTGAAGCATGTTTTTTCATAATTTTTTTTCTTGTACTGTAAATAACTTTAAAGTTATTGATTGCAGCTGAAAATTGTCTGAGAAACATATTTGAGTCGAGTTATAAGCTTTTCAAAATTATAAATTTGGTAGAAATCGATTGAGAAACAAGGGAGTTTTAGCGAAAACGGTGTTTGCCGTCATTTGACCGCTCGCGGTATGAATAGGTATATACAAAGTGTCGGTATGTTTAGTGTTAAAAGAGAGGTGTTAAACTTTTTGACATTTCTTCAACGGAATAAAACACAGTTTTGAAGAAGTTCTATGCTAACTTCTCGATGTGTTCAGCTTGCTCCCGTAATTATAAAACGTACACAGTTTGAAGGATATTCTCAGGCAATAATCAACATATCATTTTTCAATTATGGCATTGGTAAATACTTATTTTGGTATTAAAAGTTTATCAATATCTTTCGTTAAAATTGAGAAATCTTTTTTTTAAGATTGTAGTTTTCTACCGCACAAAAATTAACTTAATTTTCAATAGGTAAATTCCTGCTCGATAAACACAAAAATCGAGCAACAAACAAAGGGATAAAAAAAATCATTACCAAAACTTAATTCTACTCACCTATTTAAAAAAAGAATTCATATCCATCCAAAATAATTTTAAAAATTTCACTTTTTTTAAAAGCTTTTGCTTTACCCAAACTCGCTGTAGAATTTTGAGATTCCATCGCCTATTAGTTTGCATTCCATTGACATGGGCCTGCTCAAGGTTTTTAGAAACACAAGGTTCTCCGACATTCACAGTAAGTAGGTGAGTGTGAGCGGGGCACTCAATGAGTTTGTGTGCAAACATAAGAATATTTGCTCGGCTGTTCTGCGGTTTGTTAGTAAACAAACTCCATGAGTTTCGCAGTTGCAAAACCGAAATGACCAAAATGGATGAGTCGGAAATTTCACATGCGGTACCACCTCCTATCCTTCTACAGTGGAGCAGCTAAATGACCTTGACTTGGCAGACGATATTGTTTTGCTCGCCCAAAGACAACAAGACATGCAAAGCAAACTCGACGACCTTACGAAAGCTCCAAGGCAGCAGGTATCAGAATCAATGTCGGAAATACCAAGTCGATGGAGATGGCAACAGATGGAGTGCTTCCAGTATCTTGGTAGCCAGATAACGCCTGATGGTGGTACCAGAAAAGACATCGAAACCCGGATCAGAAAGGCCCGATTTGCGTTTGCGAGTCTCCGAAACATCTTGCGGTCATGCCAGATCTCTCTACGAACAAAAATCCGAATCTTCAACTCAAACGTCAAATCCGTATCGCACCCGTACAAACTTGGTGCACATATGCGGTAACGACGCGAAAACTGCAAGTATTTGTAAATCGATGCCTGCGGAATATCATCCGCGCTTGGTGGCCTGGCAACTGGATCTCGAATGAGGAACTACATCGCCGGTGTCATCAAAGGGCGCTAGAAATCGAGATTCGGGAACGTAAATAAGTGGAGATGGATTGGGCACACGCTGCGGAATAATGAAAACGAGATTTGCATAGAGGCGCTTGACTGGAATCTAGATGGGCATCGAAGATAATGCAGGCCCAGAAGCTCGTGGTGGCGTAGTCTAGCCGCTAAAATCTACACAGTTGACGAGAACCTCACGAAGAACATAACGAACGAACCGATGTTGAATTGCTTCAAAACGCGTTGTCGATGCAACTTCAAACGGCCACCATACCAGGTTCGCAGATTCCAATATTGATCGCACCAAGCAGCAATACAAAGCTCGCAAGCAAATCGGATCAGTGAATTCTTTACTCAAACGCATAATAAATCCCAGCATACGATTTGCCTTCTCGAGTACCATAGAATAATGACGCTTAAAAGTCATACGGTTGTCCAATAAAACGCCAAGATCCATAATCTCGTCAACACGATGCAACTGCTCGTCCAGAATATTGTAGTGATGCATGAAAGGATTTTTCATACGCCCAAATGTGATAATACAGCACTTCGCAACGCTCAAAACAAGTATTATTAGCGCACCAGTTCACAACTGTGTCCAGGAAGCGTTGCAATTCATAACAATCGGCTTGTTCGTTTATGACTAAAAGTATTTTCAGGTCGTCCGCGTATAGGAGAACTCCACATCCAATGAGCAAGAAATTAATGTCGTTACAGAATAGTGTGAACAATAAAGGACCCAAATTGCTACCTTGGGGTACCCCAGACTTTGGAATAAAGTCAGAAGATTTCGCAGAACCAATTCTTACAGCCATTCGACGATTCGTTAGGTAGCTTCTGATCCATGCACACAATCGTTCGGAAAAACTTAGTCGATGCAATTTATTCAGGAGAATATCGTGGTTTACAGAATCAAATGCCGCCGAAATATCGGTATATATCGCGTCGATTTGTTTCCCGCCATCCATGTTGGATATGTAGAAGGATGTGAAAACCATCAGGTTGGAAGTTACCGAGCGTTTAGGAAAAAATCCGTGCTGATTCTCAGAGATCCAGTTCCGGCAAGTCGAAAACATGACATCGTTAACGATCCTCTCAAATATTATGTGTATAGCACCAAGCCGAATAGCGACAGAAGGACTAGCGACGCTTTTTTCTAGAGAGATTCCTGTCATTCCCAGGTTTGTTTTTCTTTTTTCAGTCCAGTAGGCGATTTCGATGTAGTACTCGAACATTGTTTATGTTGTTTACTGTAATTTTCTTTAGGACATCAATCGCATGCTTCAAGTCTCCTACTCAACTCGCGCTGCGTTGTTATTATTTTCAACGTCGCGACGTATGCGACGTGTCGCTAGTAGGCAAAGCTGCTGTAATTATTAGCGCTCATATTTTGGATTTTTTCTGCATGCATAATACTTTCGAACAGGCAGCTAACGATGTGACTCCGCGATAGTTAAAAACATCTTGCTTGTCACCTTTTTTGTGTGCTGGGCTCATATTTAAGCGATTTTTTCCAGATGGTAGGAAATTTTTGCTGTTCTAGAGACTGATTAAAAATGCGCGTAAGTGGATTTACCAGCAAAAAGCGACACTTTTTCAATACGCATGCCGGAATTCCATCCTGTCCAGCTGAAGTGGAATTCTTCAAATTATTGATAGCTTCCAAAAACCATTTCCTCGCTAACAGCAAAAACATCCAGATCCAGCACATCGAAGGGTAATCGTGTTACCGCGGCGTTTAATTGATCGGCAGTTGGCGATTCAACTGAAAAGACACTGGCGCAATGCGTTGCAAAAAAGTAACATTTTTCAGCAGGTGACGTGGCAATACGGTTTTTTAATTTGAGGATAGCTGGAAGCCCGGACTCCTTCCGTTTGGAGTTTACAAATCTCCAGAAATTTTTTTGGATTGCGACGAAGCTCGCTCTGAGTACGATCCTCATAACGGCGATAGCACAGTCGATTATACATTCGGTATTGCTTGGTAGCAGCGTTCAAATTGATTTTCACAAATGGGCATCTGGGGTTACAAAACTTCCGCACCAATTTCGAACGTGTCTGTTTCAATCGTTTCAGGTGGGCATTAGTCCAAGGAGGTCAAATAGGAGGTCGCACCAAGGGTACGGATTTATCAAAAGCGTCAGCCAGAATAGCGCAAAATCTATTAACAGCCACATCTATGTTAATGCAACATTGAATGTCGGACCAGTCGACTTCAGACAGAACACGGTTCATAGCATCAAAATCCGCGCGATTAAAGTCACGGGCTGATGCATCAAAATCCTCAACAAATGCGAGAGGACTCGGGAATGAGATTTCAAACTCCAAAGGAGGGTTGCTAGTTGATTGTCATGGCCAAAAAGTGGATAAAACTATTACAAATGGTCTATTTTGAAAGTTTTGCAAAGCAAAATTGAATGTGATCTAAGCTGTTTACTTTTATATTTCCAAAGTTGCATAGGAGAGAATTGAAATATCTCCAAAATCAGCCCAAACTCATTATTTTTTTTAGCTTATTTTATCAATCCGTGTAAAATAATACCAACATAAGCTAAACTTGTTTAAAAGTTTGAATAACTGTGCTACTCACTTCTGTTTACTTTTTCAATTGCCGATACTGTATAAATGCGTTAAAATAAGACACATTGGAGAGGCCATTTATATTTAACAAAACTTCCCGTGGCTGAAATAATACCAAAAACTTGAAAAACCCAGACAACAACTCAGCACCGCCGACAAGGAAGGACTCACTATGCGCGCGGACTCACCAGGGTTCTAATTGAAAATTCGGCGCGTAATCACGAAGCCGGCAATATTTCATCGGACTGTCTCCGGAACAGAGCGATGCTAAGACCTCAAACCGCGAATGAGCAATCGACTAGGGAGGTCCGGTTCATAATTAAAATTTGCAAAAATTTGACGGGGCCATTTCTTTGAATTGTTGTACAAATTTGCTATGCCAAACAGGCCGTTGCCGATGCGCTTGCAAAGCTGAATCGGAACGCGTGTGAGTGTGTTTTCGATATTCTGAAAGCCCTGAAGAGGAATCACCTTGTGCGCATACCGCCTCCAGCGATTTTTGTTTGCGAATCATTGATGAATTTTTAATTACTTAATGCATGAATTTTTAATTTAAATTTATCGCACGACCTGTGCCATCTCGGCAAGCTTCACATGGTCTGAATCGGTCCGCCGTCGTCCGTTTCTGAGAAGTCCTTCTGCGTAGATTGCGTGCCGGGATCGACTCAATCGTGGCTGCGGGCTCGCGTCCCTGCTTGTTCACCGAAGTGGGTGTGTCACACGCTGCTGCACAATTGCATTCATACCGGGAAGACACGGATAAGTTAAGAGAAAAAAAAGACTGGAAGGTAAAACCATTAATGGTAGTCGCGAAAGAGATTAATCGCTCAATTTTTCCTATCAGCGGCTTTTGCGGAACACCGAGAAGATGGGATTGGTTTTTTTTCCATCAGCTTACATTGCGTAGCGAATAAAATAAGCAATTCATTTTGTTAATGGGGCAAATGATGATCATTCATTAGGGTCACAATGAAGGTAAAAAAAAACTTTAGTAGATTCAGATTTGGACTGCTCCAATCGGATTCGCGCAATTGCGAATAGGAGATCAGAACACTTACAGATTTACTCAAACTTTCATATTCGAATTTAATTTTCTATGTTTTTTTTTATTATGTGTAAAGTTTGTTTTCATTTGATCAAGTATTTCTCAAAGTACCTTCTAGGTTTGGGCTCTAAAAGTGAATATGAGTATCAAAAGTAGCGAAAAATTTGGAAAGTTCTAAGAACTTCACAATCAGTAATAAAATGGTAATCCATTTTGGGAACGATTTTGCTACTTTTGAACCAGCAAATCGTTCACCATGTCACCTGAGGTCCATCCGCCCGGCAGCAACACGACTAACAAGATTAACCCAGGAACAGAAGTCTATCGAATAGGATTAACCCTTTCTAATGATCCTGAGCCAATTTACTGAACCTAGACCGACGACGACTGGCCGAAGGAGTTATAAAATCGAACCCTTTCCCAACCAATCCACCGGTTCAGATCGACATGTTTATTGGAGTTATATTGGAAACCCGTCGCAATCTTGACTTCCAACTAAGACAGATTATCCTCTTAGCTACCGGATTCGATCGAAGTCTAAGAGACAAGCTCCAAGCCTTGGTACGATTATTTTTCTCGAATTTACTGCCAGTAATGAGATTAACTTTACACCAGAATTTACAGCCTCAGGGACAGGTATACGAGTTTAACCCTTTCCAAAAGACATGTATGGTCCACACGCTTTCCCCCGAAAGGTTCACGGGTAGCAAATAGGATCGGCGACTTTAAACAAACAAAGGGTATGACCACTGGGAGTGGGCCGAGAGCAACCCTTTCGATTTTCCACAGGATCCCAGCCAGACTCATTATTTATGGCACTAAACGCTACTAATCTTGTTAACCCTTTACTGGACACATATGTATGTATTCATGAAAAAGGACCCCAGACACCTTCGGTAAACCGCCATCTAATTCTCGTCGTTCTGGTTCCAGGGGCGGGTGTTAGACATTTTCATAGAAGAGTCCAGTCTAGTGTCAGTCCAGTACATTGTCTCCTGCTTTGATGCTGACGGTCGGGTGGACTTCGGATCATGTTTATGGCACCCTGGTTTGTGCGGCGCGCCATTCGCTTGGAAATTCCACGAACCAACAACGATTCTTAGCCACTCGCCAGACTCCTCGACTAACTGGGCGTGACGACGACTAGGAGAAAAAGAGTTATGGGCAGCTTGGAAGCTAAGTTCGGAACGCTGAGACTGCTGCCTGTGGCGTGCCGGCATCTGGAACTAAAAGGATCACGTGTCGTTCTCACTTCTGGATGAAGGTGTTTGGCTGTCACTCGTATCTAAAAGATAAATGGAAGAAAATGTAAATGTGAATGTATGAGTAAATTTATTATGAAAACAGTTTCATAGAAAATTAATCATTCTTGTTTACCCTTCCTGAAACTTTGTCTGATATGAAAAGTTTTCAATCCATCGATTTAATAGACGGTGTGTGTTTTGAGATATTGAATAAATATTTGCCTCAATTATTAACCTCGACTAATAAAAATAATTAATTATGTTGAACGCATTTCCTATTCCTTTAATTTTGATGAAATCTGAACCATGGTACATCAAGATTAGAGATAAACTGAATATTCGGTCAGCCGAATACCGCCCAAAATCCAACAAGCCGAATATTCGGCTTACCGAATAGTTGAGTTAAGTATTCGGTTGAATAGGGCGAATTTTTTTTTAATTATAAAATATCGGATTTGTCAAAATTTCCAAATGATCTGGTACAGATCTGGTGCATTCATTGTTAACAGTGGTGTTCGTGAGAAGAAAAGGTTTTATTCGCCATTTCGTTGTGAAACGAGCTGGGTTAAATTAGGATAACCCTCGTTAAAGATATCACCGAACGCTTAGGTTAAAATGGGTTAAAATAAGAACAATGTATCTGCGGTTAGAAATTTCCGGGCGAAAAAGTTATACAAGACCAATCTACGATGTGGGCTTCGCTTTTCTTCAAGCTCTTGTGGCAGCAGAGACGTCAACGTTACATCTGATTGAAGTAGTGTGCCTATCGAGGAGAAAAGTTAATAAAATAAATGTTTAGAGATTGAGTAAATTAGTAAAGTTAAGCAAAAATTGAGAGAAATGAAGTGCTTAGAAGGAAGAATGATAAATAAAGTGAATTAAAAGGGAAAAATGAAGTTGTTTAGAAAGTGTAAACAAAAGGGCTAAGTGAATTGATTCGAAGAGAAGTACTTACCCACGAGATACTTACTTACCTGTTGTTGCTGTTCCCACCTGTGATACTTACTTGGTCTGCTTCTGCTGTTTCGGTCCTTCCCGAATCCCGATACTTACCTGCTCCTGCTGCTATCGACTAGTGGGTACCACAAGGGAGTCACTTGAGACCCCTTCTTTTCATTACCGTTATGAAAAAGTTTCCCGAAGTTCTGCAAGACGTGTTCGTGCTTCTATAAGCAGATTATGTGAAAACATATCCCCTTGTTGTCGTGTTTCAATGAATCGATAAGTTTTTTCACACCACCATAATTTGCGTTCATGTGACGGATCGACATCCGGTAGAGAGCAGGAGAACGAAAGAGGAATGGAGAGATAATCATTGGGTTTGTGAGGAGGAGAATCAGATGATCACGAAAAACGTAAAGAAGTGGTTGAGAGCAGGACGGACATGCTTCGTCAAGAGTGAGAATCTTTTTCTGTGGTGAAAATTATCACCTACAACGTGTGCAATGGAAGACAAAAAAGCCTTAGAGTTAAATAATACGTCAGAATCGGGCTGATATTCCCTGCATCCCATATCGTATACCCTTAGGGGGTGCCTGGAATAAATAGGTCGGATAATACGGACTATCAGCCACGTTGTCCATATTGGCCCCGCATAACAAGGCTTGTAGCTTTGCAATGATACTCGGACCGCTGGCTCCATTCGTAGGCTAGACCGCATATTCCCCCTCAACCCAAGAATGCCGTATAGAAACCAATGCAACAACCATCGTTTCAAGGTGATACTTCGTCTTGAGCCCAAATGCCCAAACCCCTACACTCAAGAAAAGGTTTCATCTAGAAAACCGATTTTTTTATTTCGCCGCGTTAACCTTAACATCCCATTTCAAACCCAAGTTGCCAATAACCTCAATTTTCATCATACCAAAAATAACCGGGCTACAGAAAGGAAGCACCAACCTCCCTTCCTTATGCTGTGTGTTGATTTGAGAAATAAAAAAAATATATATTAAAATGAAATTTCTCTCTACTTTATTAACCAAAGCCTGTATACTTCGGAAGAGATATTGGTCTTAAGTTCCTCTCTGTATGCGCCCTCCTCTCGTACCTATGCATTGGGGTGTCAAGTTCTAAGTTCAGCCGACCCTGAGTGACAAAACGCCGTTTGAGCTTGCCGATCGTTTCAAAACATCGAATATAATTCACGATAACGGCCTTAGAGACAGCTCGATCATTAAAAAGAAGACCTTGGTGAAAGATTTTGGAGTGAAGATAGACAGAGAACTGAATTTCACGAAGCACGTAAAGGAAAATAGTGAAAGCCAAAGCAAATTCAATGTTTGGAATGGTCAGCAGAATTTGCAATGTATTGAACAGACTTTATACTATCGCTTCAATCAATGTTGGTTAGGGCGGACTTCAATGGGCGATGGAATCGAAAAGTTATTCTTTCTCACCTTAAGTAAAACCCGTAAGATCTGTCAAAAGTTGGGTGAAATTTTAGCTGCATCCCGCTTGCACTAATGCAAATCCATCACCCAAATTCGGCAGCGCTTCCATCGCCTATTGAGTACGCCAGTATTCTTTGGCAATGTACAATGTGGGGTTAATAGACTGCAAAGAGTTCAGAAGAAGTTTAAATACGCACTACGAGACCTTGGATGACAAAGAGAAAATGCCGAATCATAGAGCTCTGTCCATTCTGGTTAGACTGGATTCGCTTGATAATCCAAAAGCAATCGACACTTTGTTTTTGAAGGATTTGTCAAGTAGAAGCAATTACTCGCTATTTATGTGCTCACTCACAGATATCTCCCAACGAAGAACGCAATACTTTGTGCAGCGTGAGGCCGTTCCAATTATCAAACAGGATCCAAAATAACGCTAGAAAAGAATCAATGTAGGGGAGAGGCGGGCTATATGCGCATATTAAGGAAAGCACTCATTTTCTCCCATATTCCAAAAGATAGAAGTCTGAAAACTATATACACATGAGCGGACATCTGTTTTGCATACCTTAGAGCAATTTTTCTGTTAAAATCTCTTACAGTTTTTGTGAAAATAATTTTATAATAAAAGAAGTCAAAATAGCCGATTTCCGAAACTGGAGGGCTATATGCGTATATTTATGTTTTTAGATATATTTTATTAATACTTGCAATATTTTGATATTATTCAATTGAAAATGGTAGAAACAGATGTTAAGCATACGTCAAGGCTGAAATTTTGGTGAAATTTTCAACATCACTAGTTCTTTTGCATGAAACATAGTTAAGTATGACATATGGCCATATTTCATGGTAATATTTTGTTCATATCGTATTTTTATCGGATCAGTATGAAGTTCTTCTTTTTTCGCTGTAAGACCGTGGTTTGAGCGTAGATTTAATGTTTAAGTGATAAAAAGTTAAAAATTTATAAGACTAATCTATTTTTCTTTATATAGGCATTTAACCTGCCTTGATATGGGCATTCAGAACCTGTCTCTTATTCCAATATCTTATCATTCACAACTTTGCCAAAAGCATCAATTTGTTGAATTTCCGATATCCAGATGAATAAGAAAGAAAAACCATTGAAACTTTTATTCACAGAATCTGTACGCACGATAATTAAAGTTCAATTTATTCTAACAAAACTGACAAAAATCTTGTTTGAATTTTTAAATTTTTTCGGCTGTATACAACAATTTATTTTTTTCATGCCATGTGTTTAAAGCGTATTACCCTCAAACTGCACTGATTAGTTATGATGAATCTCCAGCCATATCGTCAATCGGCTGTATGCGCATTTTACCCAATATGCGAATTTAGGAACACTTCCCCCTACAGGCTGTTGGCACTTTAAAACGCATATGTAGAAGAAGTCAACTTGAATATGACTAGAAACCAAATTTAAGTTAGTCTTAAGTCTTCACTTGGTTCCTTTTAAGATTCTCGGCTTTCGGCGGCAAGGCTTCGTCGCCACGAGATTCTTGGTTTGCCTCTCCTTCGACGTTTTTCTGAATTACACTCAAGCGCCTATCTGCAAATCTCGTTCACATATTTTAGCAGCATATGTCCAATTCATATCTACTCCCGTTCCCGAATCTCGATTTCTAGCGCCTTCTGATAACTCCGTCGGTGTAATTTTTCGTTCGAGATCCAGTTGCCAGGACACCAATCGCGAATGATATGCTGCAGGCAGCAACACTTTTCGTTTTCGCGTCGTCAGCGCATATATGCAACCAGTTTCACACTCGTACAGGAATACGGATTTGATGTGTAAGCATTTCTAGTCTCTCGAAAGAGGACTCAGCGATTTTGTTTGTAGATTGTAATTTATCGTATGCGGTGGGATTTCTGGGGGTTGAACTATTCCTCTGGAAGGCGAGACCATTAACCAGAAGGCGAAAAATACGCAGCCATGACTACCGTTTCCACTACTCACCACCAGAGACCGTAAGCTACCTGAGCGAAACGAAGAGGCAAATCGGCGAACAGCCAAATTAGACGAGGCAAGAAAAGGCGCGAGGCGAGAGCAATGACCGGCTGGAGTTCAAAGCCTGCCGATAATAACGTCCATCGGCATTTTGGATTCAAACTGTGGCGAATCAACACAGAACCAAATATTAAGTGTAACAATACCAGAAACCGAAATATTTGGACATCAGGTACAACCCGCCATTTTGTTCTCGCCGGTAAACCCCGATAATTAATTCTTAGATCCCAAGTTTAGGACCCCGCTATTTTTGGATATAATTCCAACCCTGATTCGTCGCCGTCAATTGAATTTGAACCTACCGGTACACCCGCCTGTACGCCGCTGTTTGGAGGTTATATCTGCCACTACACAACGATAAACCCCTCGGCGGCCTTGGAGATTCAAATCTTCCTACATTCGGATTTGAATCAGCCGTTGACTTGCCGCATCGCATTCATCGCTGGTTTGGATTGAATTCCCACCGGCGAACTTCGGATCAGGCCAACAACAACTCCGTGCCTGGTTCAGCACCCAAGGTGGGGCCAGGTACACAACTCACCGTAAGATCGCTACGCCTCGCGAGAGTCGTTTCACTGAGGACGCCAGCAACAAATCACCGCGTGCAAGGCTCCGACCTCTTCGAACCCGAGGTTGAACCGCAACGAGGATTGGATCCAGGTGGTAGCAGCAACAGGTCAGATACAACCTTATTTTATATTGTGAAGTGGTGGGCAAAAGAAAAGCTTGGATTGTTCAACAATAAATTAATGTGTTAAGCTAGAAGGTGGAGTTGTTTCTTCCTCCGGAAATTTTCTGCATTTTGCATTTTATACAGTAAACTTGCCGACCCTAGGGATTGTTTAGGGAATCTCTGGGACGCCTGCCGACTGACTAGTGGCTAGTCTTACAGATGTTTTAGGTGAAGATTCTGGTTTTCGTTCGTAGAGATATCTGGTGTGAACGCTAAATATTTCAGAGCCTCGCAAATGCAAATCGGGCTTTTCTGATCCGGGTTTCGATGTCTTTCTTGGTACCATCATCAGGCGTTATCTGGCTACCAAGATACTGGAAGCACTCCACTTTTCCAGCTATTATGAATCTGGAGGGATTCCCTGTGTTGGTCTCTATCGTCTTGGTCTTTCCGACACTGACTTTGAGCCTGCAGCCTTGGAGCTCTCGGTGAGGTCATCGAGTTTGCTCTGCATATCTTGTTGTCTTTGGGTGACCAAAACAATATCGTCTGCTCGGTCAATTTTGTTTAGTTGCTGAAGGATTCCACGGCAGTCCTCGGTGCATAGTCTATCGACTCTTCCGAGTGTGATTGATGTTATTTTGTTAAGTTCATATTCAGATGAAAGTCTCTAGACTAGGATCCTTAACAATTATAAATAGTCAAATAACCACGAAACAGCGCCTATTGGAATACCATTTAACGCAGAAATTCGTTTCCCATTGAACAGGAACAGGACCTGTTTTTGGTTTGGCTCAGTGAGCAGGACACGTAGGCCTTCGCGAAAAGCTTTGAATGACTTACCGATTCTCACCGGAAGTGAACCAGCGTCACGGTTGTATAGTCAGACGTCAAGGACTAACGCTAAATTTTCGCGTTCTAAACATCGGCAGAGCCAACTGGTGCAGGCGTCAAATGATTCCCAAGGAAGTTTGGAGCTGATCACGGTATCCCGAGCGAAGCGACGTTGTACGAGAATTTGCGTTTCACGTTTTCGTTTGCGGTCATAAATCTAACTGTAACAGAGTTTTTTTTTCGATCTTTTCCTTTCCACATCGGTCACATTTTAACCCTAAACCAGAGAACAGTAATTTAACAGCTAATTTATAATTTAATAATATTTTAATAATTTTAATTTTCACCTCTGTTTTAGTATATCACACGAATAAAACTACACAAACAAGCCATGTTGATGTGAGTAGAATGAAACTACAGAAACAATCGATAAAAATGCATCCAAAATATTGACAGTAAAAACAATACACAAAGATTGAATCCGACCGCCTATAAGTTGATTAAAAAAAAGTTAGTACCCAAATTTCTATTTGTACCTTTTTTTCAAAAGCTTATTTTAATTAATCAAATCAAACGAATCGGTAGCTATTTTTGAAAAGGGCGAATGCACCAATAGGATACAAATGGAGTTATCAGCTGTGAGAAAAACGTTCCGGGACAAACATTTTGATTGTATGCAGGTATGTGAAGGAAATTTTGTATTCGAGAATTTATGCTGGGAGCTTATGGAGCCGCTCGGTAAATTATATAAAATTAATATTCTATGCCGAAAGTATTTTGAATACAATTTTTAAATCAAATATCCTTTGGTTCTAATATCCGTGCTTGAACGATACTTGACTATTTATGCAATTAAGTCCAACCTGTAAATATATTTAAGAAATTTGATTCGATTTTTTTTAATTAAATACTTCATATGTGGATGTTTAGGATAACCAGTATGGCCAGAGAATGATGATCTACATTCGAAGCGAGCATTATTGGCTTGTTTCTATTGCTGTCAGCAGCAACTCAAGAGCTACGCCCCCGAGAAAAATCGCCACGCTTAGAGAACACGCCGAAGACCGACCCTCAACCCAACCAAAGGAACGGTTCCGGTTCGAATAAAAGTCCCAGCCAGTCCGTTCCAGTTCCTTGCAAAATTCTTCTCTGGTTACCGGTCACATTATCGGGCGTGTTCCTAGCCTGGTTCGGTCCATCATCCGTAACTGATGTCCACCTCATGTGTGGGATCCGTCCCAGGCAGAAGGAGAAAGACGCGCAATATGGCGTTGAGTCCGTTTTCAGTTTTAGACAGTCCGCTCCAATGCACATATGGAACCACTAAACCAATCCAGAATGGGATGCCCGGTTGGTTTCTTGGTTTCAACCAAAAGTTTCCGATTTCATCGGGTCATGGCGCACATCTCAGCCGAGCGTGTCCCTTTTCTGCGCCTTGGCCACATTTGAGTTTGAAGTTTTTTTTCTACTGCGTATCCCACTAAAATAAAGAAACGGGTTGTTCCTTCCTTTGACAGACCGACCGCTTCGTCAATTCGGTGTCGCATTGCTCACATCCACGGATCCATGAAATGTGTGCGCTTGGGCCATCATCCTAAACCTAACCACAATCCTTGCTCCAGACTTGCTCCTAAAAACGGCAAAAGGGAACCACTTTAGGCGGCCATCCGTCGTCGTCATCATCAAATAAACCTTGTTGTCGAAGTCGCGCGTCAATTTGACAGATCCGAACCCGAATGTGTGGCCTTGTAAACACACTTTGGGCCCTCCAAAGATGGTATCTTCACCGTAAAAACGCCCTGAAAAAAACAGGGAATCAGAAAAAAAACTGTTTAATCTGTTTTCGGGAGGACCTGTTCCCGAATTCGTTCTACCGAACGACCAAGTGGGGAATGATCTTTAAGTTTTATTTTATTTTACCACTTTTTCTGGGCCGTTTTTATTTGATGATCCTTTCGGTTCCGAGTAATGAAAGACCGAGCCGCACAGAGTAGACTAAACAGACTAAACGGGTTCGAAAATTCGGCGGTGGTGATGCATGAATAATTCGGTGACACGTTTCGTTTCGTTTTATTTGAGCTCTGCCTGTTGGTGATTTTTTCCGGTCCCTCAATAATAAACAACAAATGCGGTGCATTCCGGGTGTGAGTTTTGGTTTTTTGTTGTGTTTTCTTAATTTTAATTTCCATAGAAAGGTTTAAAGCCTGAGCAAATATGACACATGTTGAATTTGGTTTTCAAAGAAATGGTTTAAACTTATTAACCTCTTGCACTTGCTTCTATTTTATTTAATCTCTAATAAAAAAAAGTCTAAAATTTTTTTTCTGATTGATTTTGACACTTAATGCAAACATTATTTGTCAATTTTAAACCATTCGAAGAGATTTCTCAAAAACAAAATTTCAAAATTCTAATCGATGAAACCGTTATCAACAGTCATAAAACTGACTAAAATTGAGAAATGTTTGACAAGACAGTACCATATTGTTTTCTCCAAAAGACAAAATCTAACCCGGGAAAGGACAAATCGTTTTATGACGTTGACAAACATAACACACAGTTATTCCGTCACGTGTCCTTGCGGATTTACTTCGCATATCGTCTCCCGAGAGCTAACGGGGTTTTCCTTTCCCTCAGGAACGGTACAATGTGTGTGCCGGTTATCATTGAGAAGGTCTTTTTTTCCTAAGAACTTCCCAAGAATATACCGGTACGGAGGTTTGTAATAAAGTTGACACTTTTATACCGCTAGGATGGCTCAGAGAAAAGGCGTATTAGCCTATGGTGTTGGGTCGGTGTTTCGGAAAAGGATAACTTTCTTACCTCCTTCAATCCGTTAGGAAACGGGAAACCTTTTCCCCGATGAGAGAAGGGTAATTTGGTTTCTTCTTTACCGTTGCAAATGCAGCTCACTCGGTGAGGTAGGTTTCTCACATACTGTACGTACAATAATTCTAAGTTTGTTTGCTTTTGGAGCCACGTTGACGATTTGATTATAATCACTAAAAACATCAAACTAGGAAAAAAGTTTGATATAGCCATCAGTGGAATGAACGTTTTTTTTAAATCTCATTAAACCTAGAAAAAATAAACGTTTAGCAATGTTACGTTCAAACCTCCATACTTTTGCTATTGTCATCATGAATATAAAAAAAAATGCAGATAGACTTACAGTGGTTTTTCGCTTTTATCACTATAAAACAAATTACGTGAATTTGACAAAAACGTGACTTTATACTTCGAAGTTATCGACGTTTTTCGAAAAACGTCGATAACTTCGAAGTATAAACAATCGTGGTGATAAAACCAAAAATCCGACAAAACGTGACTTTAACGAAACTGTAATTTTTTTTTTTAAACTGATGCATACTTTCTGGGAGCTTGGGGCTCAACCTCCAAATAATAGATTGGCGTGTGAAGAACAAACTTTTATATAGGGCCAACTAAAAAAATCATGTTAAGAGGTTCCACAAACGCAATATTAGAAAAAAAAAATCAAATTTTTATTTTTTTATTTCAAATATATTTCAATTCTAGGTCCTGGAATTGTCACAAAATTTTATTTGTATGATATTTAAATTTTTTTTTGAGCACGTGTTTTTTTCTGCGCTAATTTCAAATTTCAGAAAAAAAAATATTTTATTCAAGTTAAAATGATGGTAAATCGTCATAAAAATGTTTCGAATATTCAAAAAAAAATTAAAGTTGTGGTTGTCAACAATACAGACGAAATTTGTGTTTTTAAGTGATGTGTTGTTAACTCCTCAGGAGCCGGAGCTGTAGAGAAAAACTCCCTAATTTGCATGTTTTAATGCAACGATAATTGAGATCAGTTCAGGAAATGTGAGTTTTGAAAGATATGAACGCTTATCTTTCATACGAATACCGTATTAATGTGAAAAAGTGAAAAAAAAGTTTCCTCCCAGTGTGGGTGGGTAGAAAGCAAAATTAAAAGGCGAAAGAAGTAGTTGCTACTGTGAGGAAAAGTAAGCCTTCCTGGCGTAGGAATAAACCCCAAGATCTGTCCCTAATTTCTCAAGTGAAAATGTGTTTATATGAGAAGAGAATGGAGATGTAACGGGCTGCTAACGAAAATTTGCTGCTCAGCAATCGATATCAGTGGTTGTTTTAAAAAAGTGATGGCCATTACATGTTGATGTGGGAAAATAATTTTTTGTGTTTGGGCGATCGCTATAGAAATCTCGGCATGCTGCGACCAGAAAAATAATTAGCACTGTTTTGTTGGTCGTTTTAAAGTTAACGATTTCTTTTATGCTATAAAGATAAGTATCACTTCATTAGAAAATTTCAAGTATCCTTTTCAAATGTTAGGTAAGATGTTAAAAGTATGAACAATATTGTAATGTGTGGTCGAAAATTCCCGTACCGACACGAGTTAGAAGATCTATAAGCCACTGGTGGGTTCTTATACATACATTCATAAATACATACATTTTTTCGATTTTTTTTTAAATAATTTATGAATGAATGGAAATTTTTTTTAATATTATGTCAATAATTCATCTTTATCGAGTTTTCTTTTTTCTTCGAAAGCACAAACTATTAATCCGAGGGTAAGAGGCGAATACTGAAAAAACTTTTCGAGTTCCTAACAGATCTCGAAAGGTTTTATGTTCTACTAATCCTTTCCTTTTCTCTTCTCTATTTTCAAGAGCGAGTAAAGGCGCTATATCCTTGGTCGATGACCAGAAATGATTGTACTCTGAAATCCAAAACAGTTAAATAAAAAAGCTTATTATTCTAAAACTTTCCAAATTCTTCTAAATAAATTTATTTTCAGGTTTCGTAATTTCGGTGTACAAAATAAATCATTTCCAGCCACGGAAAAATCCGCCTACCGAAGTTATTTTACATCACGCATGGTTTCTTCATCAAGGAGCATTTTTCTTAGCATGCTTCCAACAATTTTTCCCATTTGAAAGGTATGGTACTGGTGGTCCACGTTTCTTCTTGTTCCTGTGTTCCGGAAGACTCTGCGTTCTCTGCTCCATGGTAGGCCCAACCATTTTTTGTTTTTGATCATTTTAATGTTTTTATGTTAAAATGATGAAAAGCATAAACAAAGACAAGAAGAATAATAACATACATTTATTATTCTTTGGGACTCAGACATAAGTTCTGGCTGTGGAAGTACGATTAGTGATTAGTGATTAGTATAATATTTAATTTTTTTTTTTGATTTCAGGCAACACGTAAAAAAAACATGATCCAAATTTGTATATAAATTTAAAATCAACATGCTATTTTTTGAAAAAAAAATTGTCCGTTATTTTTCCATTCAACTGAATAAAATGTGTAGCTAGCCTGGATTTTTATAGACGATGCCATCTTAAAATACGGATTTTGCTAAACAAAGAATATTGTTTCTATTTCCGTCTAATGTGCTGTGATTCAAAGTGATTCAATCCTTATTTTAAGTCACTTTATTATGAAAATTAAGGATATTTTTCACTAAATTCATTAAATTCGACTTAATGCACCACCTATATATAAATTGAAATACAAAAGACTTTAAGAAAATCATCAGAAGGTCATATGCTAAATTTGAGATGGATCAGACAGGTCTCATGAGGGTCCAAAAAAGCAAGCAAGGTATTCTACTCTACACTCAAAATTTTAAATTCATAATAAAATTATGATAATACAGCAAAGTTATTCAAGAGTAACAATCCAGACTAAAAACACTAGTTTACAGAATTTTTTAACAAACTAAACAGAAGATGACTGTAAATGTGAATTCGGGCGCTTAATCCAAAACTGAAATCGCAGTAGAACAGTTTTTGAGTTATGCTAGATATTAGATATAAAGATTCCCATCTCTTAACATTTTCCATATAAATTCAAACAGACATTTTATTTATGATCATCAGCACCATGTATTGACGGAAAAGGTCAACATTTCTCAAGAATTGTGTTTCATAATCGTATCGTGTATCAAAAATGACGTTTAATTCAAGATACACTCAGATATGGTTTTAACCAGTCTTAATATGAAACTACGTAAAATGCACTCCGAAAATATTTGATTTAATTTTGAAGAAACATAAGCAACGAAACAAATAATACAACAAATACAAGAAATTTACTGACGAAACTGGATGAATAGCAAGTCCCAGAGATGATACTGGTCGATTAATGATGAGTGCACATCTTCACAATCTGGATCTTGAAATGCCAATTATGTAAATCCAACCTGAAAGCAAAAACATTTCTGTCTAAAACCCTGCCAAAAGTGGTTGAAGTTGCACGAATATAAATGCAGTTTTCAAATTACCAACCTATCATGTATTTATTGTCTTCATTCATTCGTTTCTAAATAGCTACACGATATTCAATCGCTGGCGTTTCTGATCGGTTTCAGAATAATTATCGTAACGTCGCTTTCTTCTGTCAGCATCGGTGAAAATCGCGAATTTAAACTTTGAAGTTAAGCTTTAATAAGCATGTTAAAGTACTTATCTGCCACGATCTTGGCACAAGGGATACACAGTGCGTCGTAAATGATATCGCCGTTTCAGAAATTGTCAACTGATTCATCAGACCAACAATATCAGGCACAAGATTATAATCATGATCATGATTATATGAAGCTGTTTTTTTCAATGCTTCGTTATTGAGGGGCAGGCTTGGCAAAAGTCATCGTCATGAGGCGTGAAGCTGTGACTGTGAAGCCTCTTGGTCCTTCAAACTCAATTGACTGTTCCTTAACGACCAATCACTTGGTTTGCCAGTCATTCATTCCCCAGTCATTTGAAGCTAAAAGAATGACCTAGTCAAGCAATCGCATTCAGACGACCGATGAGGAAAAAGAAACGCATTTATTATTATTGTTGCTCCTGCCAGCAAGCCGAAGACGTCCGAAGACGAAAAAGAAAAGAATTTATTATTATTGTTGCTTCTGCCAGCAAACCCGTTTTCGGATTTTTATTGCTATTGCTGCTCTCTGCCAGCAAGTCGTTCAATTAGATGTACCTGCCGTCAGCAGCCGATCGAAGTGTGAAGAGATTTGCCAGTCACTCTCAGGAGAAATTTTGACCATGTGTAGAAGCTTCGCCAGTCGATGATAGAGAAATGTTGATTGTTGTCTTGCTTTATCCGTCATGCGAGTAGTGAGGCTCCGTCAATTGAGAACAGTTCCAGTCGTTTGATGAAACAAAACTAGTCGGGTCAAGCGTGACGGGCGAAATTTACCATCACTGTTGAGGAGTATTAAGTTGTCAGATTCAAGATCGGAAAATTTGCACTCTGCTTCTCCTGCAACATCAACGTTCCCGATATTTTCATCCAAATGTTCTTCAAAACTTGGTAGCTCAAAAGATTCTGTCTTAACCTCACAATCCAGAAAATGTGGGGGAAACAGCGATGGTCGTGAGGATAAATACAAGCTAGAAAAGAGTTTTTTTTTTTATTTAAGGAACCCTTGTGATTTGTTCTGTACGTTGAATAAGTCACTGTTCACGAAATGTCGTGAACAAATCACACTATTTTCGGTGATATCGGGGTTTTTACAGAAGCTAACCCAAGCTGCATTGGGCCTAAAAATCACAAATTTATTTGTGCAAACATTCATCTTCAAATTCATCTTACCTATTGGCAGCATAGATACGGTAAAATGAGTGTGAAGAAGCACCATGTTTATAAATTGGGCAACCGCTAACAGCACAGTATACACGACCCATTATTCACGAAACGTAATAATATAAGAGAGTAAACAAAATAAAAATGATACCCGAAGAACGTTTTCACTTGATTCACAACAGTTTGAAATTCAATCTGTATTATTGTTGTTATCATCTACTACACTGCTAAGAATTTTTATACTTTTCAGTGTGAAATCAATCCTACATTTATTTTTCTTTGGTGTATGAAAAATATTTTAGGAATTATTCGGACATTGAACAACATTTAAAAGTATAAGATTTTCATAGATTTTTTTAATACAATTTCGTTGTATGAGTCCATAGTGATCATAAAGTTTTCATAAATTCCTTAGCAATAAATCGCAAAGTAAAATAGCATGTTTTAAGTGCACTGCGGTATGATGCGCAGCTGCGTCGCATTGGAGGTTAGGTTTTGTGTAATCTCATTTAGTGCGCTACGCATCAAATTATGCTTACCCTCATTTCTATCAAACAAGATATTTGAGTGCAAAAATTATTTATTGTTAACTGGGCTATTGATTGCTGTTATTAAAAACTATCAATTGAGTACATATTTCTCAGCGTGTGGTAAAAACTGCAATACATGAGTTTTCTCTGCTAAATAACAGTGTACACCCTGTTTCAGTTGCATTTCTGCCGTCATATTCGATGGTGGCGCTTATTATTTTTGTCTCCTGGTTTCCGTGAGAGTCGGGAGTCCTTTTATTGATGATTTTTGCTTAAAAAACTCGGAATGAATAATATCAATTTGAACTTTTTTTTTGCATATTAAAGCTGAATTAGTTTGCTATCGATCATCTGAACTTTATTTTTGCGTATGATAAACATTATTGTTGATATTAGGTGCTTTCTGATGAAAAGAATTATATAAAAACGCATTTTTGCAGAGAAATTTTTGTAACTTTAAAAAATGTTATTTTCTATCGGCCTTAAATATCAATTCAAAACGAAGATTTCAAGTGATTATTTATCAAAATCGGTTGAAAATTTAAGAAGTAAAGGTTACTTTACTATAACAGTAATTTTGGCATTTTTTTTAATAACTTAACGAACTGTGGTGAACTTATCATAGTATAGGAAAAATTAAACATGGCAAATTTCACTCCCTCCAAGTTAAAACTAATTAAAAGCTCACCAGAAGTTCACACGCCAAATTTAAGGACAATCTGACCATGGGGAGGGGTTGCTTGAGTCTCAAACGTGAATAGTGTTTTAAGGTATTTTGCTCTGAAGGAGCAAAAAATACTGGTTTTTGATTGATAACTTTTTTCTCCACTCGCCGATTGCTTTTTAAGAATAATTTTCTTAAAGCCTGAACTAAGACAAATATTTCACTTGGAGACTGAAACACGATTGGAATTTGAACAAAAAAGTTATTGCTGTTCAAAGATTTTTTTCCCGGAAATTCTCGTATAAAAAGCAATACGTAAAAAGTACTCATTGCGTGTTATTCTTCTACAGTTTTTCAAAAATTTCTCATTTGTTCATAGAAATTTAGGTATTAATATTTGATTTTAATTTAAAACCATTTTCGAGGTTCTGGTTCCATATTCCCATAACCAAAATTGCATTTCTACATATTTTCGTATTTCTGATTCTGTATTCAGTTTAGGATTCTTGATTTTCAGTTCGGACAATCTTAAGAAATAAGAACTGAAAAGCTGCTTCGAAATTCTGGTTCAAATTGAGTTTGGCATTTCATATCAAATTTGAATCATTTTTTTCGGAAATCATATGCGTTTTCTATATTTTGATGATACTTTCCCGAATATGAAAAAAGAATTTTGTTTTATGTTCCAATTCGAAGTTCTTTAACTTTGTTCTTGCACAAAATTCAAAAATTTTAATTTTCTAAATGGCGATTCAAAATTGAAAAATTCAGATTCAGATTAATCATTTGAAATTATCATTTTTATTGGGATTCACTAAACGGATAAAATAAAAATTAAAATCTATATATATAAAAATGAATTTCTGTCTGTCTGTCTGTTCCCTATAGACTCGAAAACTACTGAACCGATTTGCGTGAAACTTGGCGTATAAGGGTATTGGAGGCCGGGGAAGGTTCCTATAATAGTTTGGGACCCCTCCCTATTCCTGGAAGGGGGGAGGGGGTCTTTCATTTAAAAGTAATAAGTCTTCATAACTCGAGAACCCATCAAGCAAATCAAACCAAACTTGGCATGGTAGGGAAGTTGGGTACGAGGAATGTTTCTAAAAATATTTGGTACCCCTCCCTCCTTCGAGTGGGGCGACAGAAAGGGGGGAGGGGGCTTATCTTACTATTTTGTACAGAACTGTAGAACTAATCAAGCTAATGGAACCAAATTTGGCATGCGAGGGTAGTGGAATACGAGAAATGGTTCTATGATTATTTCAGACCCCTCCCTCCTTCCAGTGGAGATACAGGAAGAAGGGAGGGGGCTTCCATACCTTTTAAATTGTATAACTTGAAAACTATTTGATCAAATGAAACCAAATTTGGCTTGGAAGTTTATTTGGGTACGATAAATAGTTTTTTGAATATTTGCTAACCTTCCCTCCTTCCAGTGAGGAGATAGAAAGTGGGAAGGGGGCTCCTTTACAATTTTCAGCATAATTGGATAGCTTATCAAGCAAATGGAACCAAATTTGGTGAGGGAAATGTTTCTATGATATTTTGAGAACCCTTCGTTCTTCAAATTGTAAAATCTAAAGGGAGGAGGGTGGTTCCATACAATTTTTACATCACTCGGGAACTTACCCAGCAAATGAAACGAAATTTGGTTTGTAAGGGTATTTAAGCACATGGAATGTTTCTGTGAATATTTGGTATTGCTGCCTCCTTCCAGTTGCGTGATAGGGAGGAGAGAGAGGGCTCCTTTACAATTTTTCGCATAACTTGAGCAAATGGAAACAACTTTGGCATGGGAAAGCATTTGTATACGTAAAAAGGTTATTAGCTTATTTGAGACTTCTTTCTCCTTCAATTAGGGATACAGTTACAGAAGACGAGAGCTCCTATACGATTATGTTGCATAAACCAAGCACTTATCTAACAAATGGAACCATATATGACATGGGAACAGGCATACAATCATTCAATTAGATCAGAATTGGGCATGGGAATGTATTTAAATAAAGGGAGTGGCACTTCTTTCCAAGTAGGGGATGATAGGCAGCAAGAGGGGCTCCGATACAAATTTATGGCACAACTCGACAACTAATAAAGCAAACGAAACCAAATTTGGCATGGGAGGGTATTCGAGTACAAGAAATTTTTTTCGGTTATTTAGCATTCATCTCTCTATTCAGAGGAACGATATAATGGGAAGAGGGTCACTCATAATTTTTTTTTAAATATTTTCATAACTAATCGAGAAAATGGAACCAAATTTGCATGGATGCATATTTGTGTACAGGAAATGTTGCTCCGATGGTTTGAGACCTCCTTCTCCTGCCAGAGGGGAGATATACAGTGGGGAGAGGGTCACCCATTTTTTGAATAGCTCGAGAGCTTATCGAGAATGAGGCCTAAATAGAATATGAAATCGTATTTGTATCCAAGAAGTGTTTTTCTGATGTTATGAGACCCCATATCATCCATTAGGGTTAAAGGAATGATGGAAGGGGTCACTCTCACAATTTGTATAATAATTCGAGAACGAATAGGTAAAATGAGTGTCCCGTGATGTTATTGTTTTACAGAAAATTTTTCAAGGATAGTTTGAGACCCTCATTTAGAAAATAACATTTTAATGATATTGAAATTGAACTTAGAACTTTGTGCAAATAAATGAAAAGTTAAATAACCACAAATTTCAATAATTTTTGGAAGGTGTAGCAAAGCACACCGGGTCAGCTAGTAATGAATAAAAATTCAACCTGCACAACAAAATTTAAAGAGTAGATGAGGGCTCTAAAACGTGGCTCATAAAATTCTTATCTGAAATTAATATTTGGAAATCGTATTTTTTGTAAATATCAGAAATTGTATAGAAATTCGGAAACCGATTCACAGCTCAATTTTCAGGGTTGCTAGCGGTTTTTCGGTTTTAAAATATCAAAATTTATGGAGGTTTTCCCAGTTTTTCCCGTTTTTTTGGTTGAAAATGATGATATTCACGGATTTTATCACACTTGTTTTTATTATAAAATCATTAAAGCATGTCCGGTTAACGTAATCTCGTAATTTAAATGGATTAGGGTTTTTTTTTAACCATTATGAATATTCCTGTTTTTCAAGAATTTTTTCAGAATTGTTAAAATAAATTATATAGATTGTAGAAAAATATAACAAACCAGCTTATCAACTTGATTGGGAATTTATCTTACAAAACTTCGTAGCGATTTCGTATTTCGTAGCGGTGTTCGCTACGAAGTTTTGTGAGATAGATTCCCAATCAAGTTGATAAGCTGGTTTGTTATATTTTTCTACAATCTTTATAATTTTTTTTAACAATTCTGAAAAAATTCTTGAAAAACAGGAATATTCATACTGGCTAAAAAAAATCCCTAATCCATTTAAATTACGAGATTAGCAGACTTGCAAAGAGCGAAAAACAAGATATCGCGTATTTGGTCCCCAATGAGTGAAAAAGCAAATCAAACCTACACAGCAAAAATTAATTCCTGTAAAATCACGCAAATGTCCTGTAACAAAAAGGAGCAGGACATTTACCGTAAGTTTTCAGGTCGAAAAACAAATTACGTGACATTAAATTTTAAGTGTACAGTGTTTTTTACAGAACATTTGCTGTAATAATAAACAGATCTTCGTTAACTTTTAAGGAAAACAATATAAATTTACAGGTTTTGTTAATTACATGTTGATTTATTTTAAAGGTTACAGTTTCAGTGACACGTAATAGTCAAAACATTTTTCTGTGTAGTTCGTTTCCTCATGAACGAAAATAAGTGTTTACGAGGTAAATCTATATCGAAAGTGTCCAAAAGTGCATTAAGAAACTAATATTAAAATATTTTTGAGAACCGTAGAAAAATTTCAAAAATTACATTTTTCCGCTGATGTGCCCAATTTTCCGGTTTCCCGGTGACGCGATGAAATTCCAAAGCTGTTCTCGGTTTCCCAGGCTTTCCCAGTTCACCAGCAACCTTCAATTTTTGAATTCATGTTTAGAATTCAGTTAAAAAATTCAGGAAAATATCTAGCTTGTGAATGATTTTTTCAATCAACATAAAATTGTTGAGGAATTAAAGAGAATGTTAGCTTAAAAATTAGATTGTCAATTCAATTTTCAGATTAAAAATTTTTTAATCTAAAGCATGGATCACGCAAAATCTGGACACATTAAAAAGGGTCTATCTCGGAGCTATGTAAACGAAATAAAAATGTATTGTAATCAAAATGTAGGATTTTTATTGCACTTCAAAGTAAAAATAAGAAAAAAATTATTTCAATGTTGTTTTGATGAAATTTCAAACTTTTCGTCGAGAACCACTCATCATAGTTTGGACACCCTATTCACTGCCCTCAGCGGCCATTTTGTTCCACAAAATTCCAACCATTCTTCTTCATCTTCTGCTTGACGATTGTCCAAAACTTTTCGATAGGGCGGAATTGAGGGCAGTTGGGTGGGTTGATGTCCTTTTCGACAAAATCCACCCGTTGGCCCAATACCACTGTAGTACCTCTTTGCTGTAGTGGCAGCTTGACAAATCTGGCGAAAACTTTACTGGTCCTTTGTGAGATCTAATGTACGAAAAAAACGTTTTTTAAGGCACTCCTCCTTGTACATTTCGAAGTCCATGGTCTTGTTTTTCACAAAAACCGGGGTTTTTCGTCCGCAGCTTCAAATACCTTGCCAGATCAAACACTTTCTTGCCAACTTATCGGCAAAAACGAATTTGAACTTGGCGGGTTGGCCATGGTTGCTAGCGGTTTTTCGGTTTTAAAATATCAAAATTTATGGAGGTTTTCCCAGTTTTTCCCGTTTTTTTGGTTGAAAATGATGATATTCACGGATTTTATCACACTTGTTTTTATTATAAAATCATTAAAGCATGTCCGGTTAACGTAATCTCGTAATTTAAATGGATTAGGGTTTTTTTTTAACCATTATGAATATTCCTGTTTTTCAAGAATTTTTTCAGAATTGTTAAAATAAATTATATAGATTGTAGAAAAATATAACAAACCAGCTTATCAACTTGATTGGGAATTTATCTTACAAAACTTCGTAGCGATTTCGTATTTCGTAGCGGTGTTCGCTACGAAGTTTTGTGAGATAGATTCCCAATCAAGTTGATAAGCTGGTTTGTTATATTTTTCTACAATCTTTATAATTTTTTTTAACAATTCTGAAAAAATTCTTGAAAAACAGGAATATTCATACTGGCTAAAAAAAATCCCTAATCCATTTAAATTACGAGATTAGCAGACTTGCAAAGAGCGAAAAACAAGATATCGCGTATTTGGTCCCCAATGAGTGAAAAAGCAAATCAAACCTACACAGCAAAAATTAATTCCTGTAAAATCACGCAAATGTCCTGTAACAAAAAGGAGCAGGACATTTACCGTAAGTTTTCAGGTCGAAAAACAAATTACGTGACATTAAATTTTAAGTGTACAGTGTTTTTTACAGAACATTTGCTGTAATAATAAACAGATCTTCGTTAACTTTTAAGGAAAACAATATAAATTTACAGGTTTTGTTAATTACATGTTGATTTATTTTAAAGGTTACAGTTTCAGTGACACGTAATAGTCAAAACATTTTTCTGTGTAGTTCGTTTCCTCATGAACGAAAATAAGTGTTTACGAGGTAAATCTATATCGAAAGTGTCCAAAAGTGCATTAAGAAACTAATATTAAAATATTTTTGAGAACCGTAGAAAAATTTCAAAAATTACATTTTTCCGCTGATGTGCCCAATTTTCCGGTTTCCCGGTGACGCGATGAAATTCCAAAGCTGTTCTCGGTTTCCCAGGCTTTCCCAGTTCACCAGCAACCTTCAATTTTTGAATTCATGTTTAGAATTCAGTTAAAAAATTCAGGAAAATATCTAGCTTGTGAATGATTTTTTCAATCAACATAAAATTGTTGAGGAATTAAAGAGAATGTTAGCTTAAAAATTAGATTGTCAATTCAATTTTCAGATTAAAAATTTTTTAATCTAAAGCATGGATCACGCAAAATCTGGACACATTAAAAAGGGTCTATCTCGGAGCTATGTAAACGAAATAAAAATGTATTGTAATCAAAATGTAGGATTTTTATTGCACTTCAAAGTAAAAATAAGAAAAAAATTATTTCAATGTTGTTTTGATGAAATTTCAAACTTTTCGTCGAGAACCACTCATCATAGTTTGGACACCCTATTCACTGCCCTCAGCGGCCATTTTGTTCCACAAAATTCCAACCATTCTTCTTCATCTTCTGCTTGACGATTGTCCAAAACTTTTCGATAGGGCGGAATTGAGGGCAGTTGGGTGGGTTGATGTCCTTTTCGACAAAATCCACCCGTTGGCCCAATACCACTGTAGTACCTCTTTGCTGTAGTGGCAGCTTGACAAATCTGGCGAAAACTTTACTGGTCCTTTGTGAGATCTAATGTACGAAAAAAACGTTTTTTAAGGCACTCCTCCTTGTACATTTCGAAGTCCATGGTCTTGTTTTTCACAAAAACCGGGGTTTTTCGTCCGCAGCTTCAAATACCTTGCCAGATCAAACACTTTCTTGCCAACTTATCGGCAAAAACGAATTTGAACTTGGCGGGGACATCCCCCCGACCAGTGGCTTTGTAAAATTTTTGGCCAGGAAGCCGCCCAAAATCAGATTTCACGATTTTTGAACCAGTTCACGTCGGGTTTTTGAACTGGGTGTCCAAAATTAATCTTCGCCTCGTGGCTTCCATTACGTGTAACTTTATTGGAACAAAACGAATCTCAATGAAATTTTCAGCACTGATAGAAGAAACATTTCCGAACAAAGTACTGTCAAAACATTCCTGATTCGACAACTAAGAGCGCTATGGTATAATCAACAGTGCGTCCAGATTTTGGATGATCAATGCTTTACATTATTTTGTACACACCATTCAACTGAAAATCACAAATATAAAGTATAGATTGAGTTAATATTCTTAGTTTTGTATAGTGCAAAATATGTTTTTAAAATCATCTACAGGATTTTCATTATGGAATAGATTGAAGAATATTTCTTGGTGAAGAAACATGTACCAGATCTTCACCTAAAAAATCTACAAAAAAATTTTAATTGTCTCGGTGTATTTTTTAAAGAAAAATTTCAAACTCAAATCATAAATAAGATTTACGTTGAATTCAGAACTATTTATTGTCATTTAACGATGAGCGTTTTGAACTGAAGAACTTTTTATGAGAGATGGATTTGTCATTATCATTTCTTCAAAATTAATCGCGTTTAATGATTTATTAGTTTATTATCAATGTTTATTCATCATCGCTAAACTTGTAACGATTAACATTAGGGTTTTCACATAAAGATGAAGATCTCAAATAAGACAAGGTAAAACGTCAACTTGATATTGACTGGATTGTTCGGTTCTACTAAAGACTTTTTTTTATTAATGTTGGGGAAAGAAACTACGAATGTTCTTAAAAATAAGCAGTTGGCGATAGTGGTTAATTTTTCGTTACCATTACACTTAACAAACATATGCATCTTTATGAACTGAAAGCTTCTTATGGGAGCTAGGAAAATAGTTTTTATGATTCATCGTATTACTAGTCGAAAGCTTATCTAAATCAATCCCTTTTACCCCAGTTCCAACCAAAATTATTTTGATATGATGCAGAGGTTACCTCAGTACTAATTCACAAAGCAGATCTTTCATACTTTTCTCTTTTTTCAATCTATCCATTGACTAAAAGTACGTGGCTGGCGCCATTAATGACGTTGAAATAGAGGGCGTCAGTTTTGTGTAGTGTGAATGAGCTGCTAATTCTAAGCACCATTCAATTGACTTCTGAAGAAAATTGATGGCCTCAGTTGATCACGGAGGAGCAACCATTTGGCGATGCGGAACTTTTTCTATTGAGCCACACCAGAGTTCGTAGAACTCGAAGTGTTTGTCACCATAATTTAATTTGGGCTAAAGAATTCCAGGAATTTTCCAATCGTTTCCGGAGTTTCGGGAATTTACGATTTGTTTTAGTTTCCGGGAACTCCCGGGATGGATTCTTTATTATTTACCTCTAACTAAGAAAATAAGTACAAATTAGATTATCTGTTCCGATTTTTATTTTTGTGTTTCTAAAGTATGTATTAAATTTTTTATGTATGCAAATAGGTTCAAATAAAATAGGGGAGATAAGGGCATAATGGTTACCTTAATAAAAACGCTTATTCAACCATACAAATCATTTCAAATAAGTGAGTTTCATCACTGGTTCGTGTTCAGGCATTAAAGAAGTTTATACCGCATCAGATCATAAAAAAATGTAAAGCTGATATCAACGATGAAAAAAGCATTTGATAAACGTTTGCCAAAAGCGGAAAATCATTCACTGTGTGAGGAAAATTGAGAACCCACTGGGACAGTATAAACACCATTAATCGGGGCTCGATGGGCATTTTCTGCCGTAAAATTCAGCAGCGAACACAACTCGATGAAGTCACATCATTTATTGAACTACAGTTTGACAAATTTCATCTGACGATTTGGTCTATAGGTGAGGTGTCGGAAAGAACTCAAGTTCGAATCCTGGTCGATGCCATTTTTTATCATTTACCATTCATGATCGACGCACTTTGTAACAAAATAAAGTATGTGTGTTTGTAGAATACAAACAAATCACAACACATAAAACTAGGCCAAATCGTCTGATGTAATTAGTCAAAGTGTAGCTCAATCAATGATATGACTTTATCGAGTTGAATCATTAAGGCACCAACACTGAATTTTACTTCGGAAGTCCGGACTTCTGACTTCTGAAAGACTTCTGACAAAGGAAAGTGAAGTACTATCAATGATTCTCTATTCGCCTCGAGTTAACAATTAGAAGTAAAAACGCACTTTAAATTTGATTTTAAGTGAAAAAGCCAAACTTGAATGGAGGTGAAATTTGAGGGACAATGAGTACATCATGTATCATCATGTATCAGTTCTTATGTACATTATTGATCATGATGATTTATCAATCCTTAGAGCTTTTTTTTTGTGCTTGAAAATATTAATTTTCTCGACACTTGAGAACCACGTTGGGTTTTTTTTTAAATTTCTGTAAAGTGTAAAAGTGGATTGCTTTTTGCTGAAAAATGTTAACGACAGAAAGTACTCAACCGCTCCTCATGAAAATTTGTTCTTCTATAGAAAAAGGGATGCTTACTTCGCCCCGGGTGCTCGTTATGCCCTTATCTCTCTTAGAGAATGAAAGAGAAAAAAAACTATTTCGAAAAATATATTTTTGGCGATTTAAGTCTTGACCAGAGCGGGTTTTTTTGCCATCCGAAACCAGTAATCAGTTTTGAAAAAAAGACGCCTGGATATTTAGAAAATATCACGATGCCGTTTTATTGAATAAAGGCTAGTGTTCAATGAAAAGTAAAAAAAAATACTTCAAGAACTACCCAATTATAAGTTTTAGTGCGGGTTGTTGGCTTCATATTATTATATCTTATCAACATAAATTTTTCAAGTACCGTCAAACGGGGCATCATGCAAAAGCAGGGTTACATGCAACATTTGTATACCACAACACTCATTAAATATACTGTAATAAAGTTATCATTGAATGATGAACACCGTGAAAGAGTTTTTTTAAAGTTTTTGATTGTCATAAAAAATTTAAAAAAATCGAGCAATAGATGTACAAATTTTTACATTTTTCGATACCATAAAATTTTTTACCTAGTATGACGGATTGGCTTAATGATATCACCTACAAACTTTATATTGCTTTCATTATCCTATACCAACACTGTTGAAGTTTAAATATTTTTCGGACAATCACCAAATTTTTGTAAATAAATATTTTTATAATTCAGTTAGCTGTCTGGGGCAAAATGCAACAAAATGTAAATCAGAACTAAATCTCATAAATCGCGTTTCCATATGCTGGGATATGATTGTTTTGCATTATGCGTTTGTTAACTTTAAAATTTTATCCATCCTAAGACTTATTTTCATGATTTAAGCTAATAAAATATTTTGAAGCATTTTTTACCCCTAAATGTATGAAGCAGATTAACAATTTTTTTTTTAAAACATTCTTGACAGAAAATATTTAAATTTTTTTTCGAACAATACCAAAAATAACTACAATTGCGTAATGACATCAAAAATGTATCAAAAACTATAAATTTTCAAACGTTTTCATTTGATTTTTCATTAATTTCAGAGTTCGTAGCAACTTACCCCTTTTTCTTAGTAGGGTGAATATGCGGTTTTTGTAATTTTAAAAATAACTGGTGAAACCAATAATTTATCTGACTACGTCAGTTTGGTGTTCCATCAACCTTATAATTTTGATGTACAAGAGGTATGATTATCAGTAAGCATTGAGATTTTAGAAGCCATTGAAGTTGAAAAGTGTTGCATGTTGCCCCAGCTGTCCTCTTTTTAAAGATATAAATGAATTGAAATAATTTTTGCATTAATCGTAACCTGATTTTGGTGTTTCTTCACAATTCTTTATCGTAATTCAACTATTGTAACATCGTTGTATACGATGGACAGAATTTAGTATGAAATTTTATTCTTGCAAGCAGGATTATCTTTTGATTCTTGAAAATAACGTTATATACATGACACCTATACACATATTTTCTAACTAGTACAATTATAGAACAGTGCAATTTTGATGTGAACATCCGTTCTCAAAAAAAAAACGTCCTTGTTTCGAAGTTTTATAACTTTAAGGATTTTTTTATACAATTTGTTTTCTTCTTCAACATTTGCAATTGGCACTTTTCAATCATCTAATGTCATTTTGGCTGAATATCAATATTAAAGCTGAATAATGCCTCAATATGATATCAACACTTTTTGAATACAACGTGTTAAAAAAACCTAAAAATGCAAGTAATGCTTAATCGCTTATTGAACCATTTAATTTCAAGTCATTTTTAATTCAACGATAAAAATGTGTTATAAATCACGAAAAACGGGATGGTTCTTTGAAGAATAAGTCTAATGTTCAAATTTGTGTAGAAAATTATCATACTTCGTATTTTTTTTATCTTGAGTTAAAAATAAGACGTATCTGCAGAGTTTTAGAAAACACACTTATTTATACCTAAAATCAGTGTTTGAACAACACAATGCTGTCTATGTTTACTTTTTTGTTTGTTCCTATCTGAAATTTGAAAAAGTACAACTTTCCGATAGAAAAATCTTTAAAACTATCGAATGCTTCAAGATTGAGTCCAAATGCAAATGTGCAAATTAATAAAACAGTTATTTACGTAAGAAACATAAAACTCTGACTTATTTAACAATATGGAATAATCCGTTTAGGCAAATGAATTATGTTGGATATTTCGGGCATAACAAATTGATAAACACGGCGAAAAGTATTGAATTGGTCATCTGAGGCTTGATCTTTCGGGAAAAGTGGCGTTTCTGAACCAATCATCATCGAAAGATGAAGATGAGGAAAACAATTTCAGACATATGATCTGTCGAAATCAGTTGGTAAAAACTCCTACCAAACTGACATTGTTATGCTAAACCGTTAATACCTCGGCCAGTATGTTTCGCAAAAGACCAATTACCTTCCAATTAAAGATCATTATTTTACGTGCTGCTGTCAGCCCGAAAGTTGTCAATCTCTCCACCCGTAAGCTCATTACCTCCATTTGTCATCCGAAAATTGTTTTCTTTTCATTAACTGCTTGGCTTCGTTGACGGTTGGAAAAAATAACTTTCCACCAAGAACGAAAGTTGGCAAACGAACGCGCTTGACTGACAAATAAGAGAATGCCAAAATTGCAAACGACCAAAGCCCAGAAAAAACAACCTTTCGGAAAAGCCAAAAAGTGATCTACGAATGCATTCTTTCATCGCATGGTGACACCAAGGATCGAATCGGTTTTTCGCAGGATGAAAATTTTGAGAAAAAAAGAACAAGAGTGTCCCAAATCCATCTGACTGATACAAAAGCCAACAGATCGGTAACGGTTTTCTGTGAGCTGAAATAAATCGGTCCATTGATGTTCGAGGATTTCGATAATTGCCTTTTTGACGAACCAGATGTCGAGAAGATGGGTGAGATGATTTTTTCTTCCTTCTTCTGGCTTCACATCTGGCTAGTAATTGCTCCTTTGAGCTGAAATTACTTGAAAATGGGCAGTTAATAAGGTATGAAAATATTTGAGCATTCTTTGGCACAACAAAGTTTGGGCTGAGATAATCCAAAGTGACCACGGGAAATCAATATTAAACACCTAATAGCATTTTGAATATTTTTATATGGAATGGCTTCTCGAAAAGTTCTTAAAACCTCTCAGAGATGATTTTAAATCTAGATGGTAGGTAATCAACACGTTCAAAATGATATAGATTTTAATGAACAAAATTTCGACCGGAAATATTTTCATTCAAACATGCATTCAGGGTTTTATGTGTAAGGTAAACCGGGGTTAGTGTGGACGATGGCTATTAAAACAATACTGTGCACTATTTTCTCGAACATTTTATGCAGAATGTTCAATTTACTTGTTATCTATTCAATAAAAAGATACGATTCCGACTATAACGGATGTTTACAGTAACTTTTTGGGAATTTTCTATTTCCAACTACGATATCGAGTTTATGTGCATCTTTTTCAATTGCAAATTTCTCGTAAACTAGCTGGCCCGTGACGAAAAAACTCTGCATTAAAACAATCCTCACATTCGAAACAACCAATAAGGAAAAGAAACGGCGCGTAAAAATAAAATGAGCAAAATTTGAACTTCGTAGGCACGCATTTAAGTTGATATGGGACTTATGGTTGCTTGGGATGTTTACCAAAAATTTTAAATTGAATCATTTTGTTTAAGTGAAGAATGATCCCGTAGAGTGTAAAAATTTCATCTGTCATGTATTTTGGCTTACAGTTTTATTTAATGATGATCACTAAATATTAATCAGACAGTTCCGTTACTACGACCGAATTTAGGGTAAATGATCTTGAGCGGAACCAATTGGCTCAATTCGACGCAACTCGGAACAGTTGATCAAGCGGTATGGCTTTGGGTTATATCTCAACAAATATTTTTTCAGTTCAGCGGATAGATCTTGGTTTCTGCTTTCTAATGATGATTTTTAGAATATTTTAGAGTAAATCCTAATAACTCTAGAGCTGTTTTCCTGAAGTAAGAATTCTGATCTTGAGCGGAACCACGCTGATCTTGAGCGGAACCAAAATATGATCTTGAGCGGAACCATTTTCTTCTGTCAACATCTTTAATAGCTCTTATTCCTAATACTTGTGTAACTGTAAAAACTTCAATTAAATTTCATCTTTGAAGGTTTTAAAGTTCAAAAATTAATCTTTAACGTGAAAAAAAGAAACTTAGCGTTCCAAAGCTGTTCTCAAAATATCCGTTCAAATTTATTTCTTGCTAAAAAAAAGTCCAATTTTCCCTTTGATTCACTGTATCCTATTTTGAAAGAATCGATTCTCTAAACTCAAATTTTAGTTTTTTTAATCACAAAAATTAAATTCGTTAGTATATTTGATTGATTTTTTGAATGTGCGTGTTAAGGATCATACTGCCCCGAACAACTTTTGAAGGTAACGACAAAGTTAGTAATAAAAAAGAAGATACTTTAAATTACAGAATTGGCAAAAAAACGGTACATTGCTCTAAATCAATGTTTTTGAGAAAAAAACTCTTATTTTTTATAATCCTTATTCCCTTAATTCCTTTAACTTTATTAGAAATTCATGATAATTTGTGTCGTTTTTATATTTTAGTTGGGAAAAATCCGTTTACGTTGAAAATCTTTTCATACTTTTCTAATTCAAAGTAAGAAACCTTTATTTTATATTGACCAAAAAAAATTATAATAATGGAAATCCATTCGCAATTAAAAAAATCTGTGAAATCTGTAAATATTTCAAAATATCGTGTTCTGTGACACAAATTCTGTGATAAAAATTTCCTCAAAATTTTGTGAAATAACAGATTTCACTGTTATTTCGGCAACCTTGCTGTAAGCAACTTATTCATAGAATAATATTTAAAATAAATTTCAGTTTCTCATGAATCACGTTGACATTTATTTATATTCAAAATTTATTGAAACATAAATTATTTATCTCAATTGATAAAACAATTATTTCTCAAACCAATTTCCAGTTCGAGCTCAAGTGTAAAGTCAAACACAAGGAAATCGGATAGGTTTTCAATACCAGGCCACCAATTGAATCGTGAAGTATTATAAAATAGCTAACCCGGTGTGCTTTGCTACACTTTGTAAACTAAAATGATGTGTGTAAAAAAATAATTTGAATTTTTGTTTATTAGATAGTATATCGTTTCCAATTGGAATGTGAACATCTAAAACAATCTCTTTAAAAGAAAGCTACTTCATGAAGTACGAATAATAATGGCAATGAAGATTGATTCTTATTATGAAATAATGATTTAACTTTATTGGCTTCATTAGTTCTCGAATTATGCCAAAAAATATGTATGAAAGCTTTTCTCCTCCTTCTCGTCGTCCCGCTGAAAGAATGATTCAAAAACACATTTCTTGAACCCCAAAAAATTAAACTTTTTGTGTGCCTAGTTTGGTACGCTGTGACGCCAATTAATTAGTTTTTGTTCTATTCTAACTTAATTTAACATTTTGATAGAATAAGAAATATACAAATGTGCTGCATACATTCAGGGGTATAAATTGCGTGTGAGACATTAAGCATAAGGCAGCGCACCTAGCGGTTAATTTCGGAAGTTAGTAGTTCCGCTCAAGATCGAAGATGGTTCCACTCAAGATCATATTTTACTTTTAAAAACTACGCCATTAATTGATATTTTGATGGAAAACTTGCTACAAAAACCCGAATAATCCTTTTTTATGAGTTTTTCTACCATTTTAATCATTGAGAATTAGTTTACAACGGTCAAGGGTGACATAAATTGACGTTCAAAGTCAGCGTAGAATGATGAAAATTGCAGCAGAAATGCGTATGTTTTTAAATCTTCTAATAACATTATTTGAGTTAATAAATTTTAGCAAAAATGTCAATGCTTCTATAAAAAGATCTTGAAAAATTGTTTTTTCAACAGTTTGGTAAGATTCATAAACAATCATTGCCTAGAACTTAGAAAAAGTAAATGGTTCCGCTCAAGATCAGATTTTGACTAGTTCCGCTCAAGATCATTTACCCTATTCATTCAACAGGAGCAGATAAAATCATTCTTCGATCTCTATCTAATATTCTAATCTGTATTAGTTTTATTTTAATTTCTGGTAAACATAATTATTTGTTAAAGTGGTATATGTGTATTTTTTTCCCTTTTTTATAGGAATTCAACCCATTAAGGTCATTCTTCCTCGAATGTGGTATATGTATCGGTTTTTTATGTTCTCTCACGCTGGTCCTTGCTGATATAGGAGGGGACTGGCATCACTGTTCTGCTAGAGGTTTGCTTAATTCTTGTGGTGGAAAAAATCGCAAATTTCTTCGAATTAGTGTTCTAAAATTGTTGATTTGTAGTGAAAGTTCATTAGTTCTTAGTTTTGAATGAGGAGAAAGTGAAGTTACATCGTAAAAATGGATAATATTGTTAAAATTAAGGTGTTTTGCACGAGCGGCAAAGTGAAGGTAGCTGGTGCTATGCCCCCGGGCTGATGCAGTGGCAATTTTACTACGGGCACACATCAACAAGAAAGGAGCGCTGCAGCAGAAATTTAAGATAAGTTTATATTTTTCGTTTCACGTGATTTTATGGTTTACGGTTCACATTTTTTATTTAATCACCGTTTTAGATAGAGTTCAGCACACATTTATTTAAGCAATAATTGAGAATTTTGGAATAATCGGAGCAAAAATTGAAACATTTCATGTGAATCATTTCACGGTTTCAATGGCTAGCTTTTTTTTATTAAAACTTGCATGCAATGTTGATTTCAAGGAAAGCTCCGCGTGAATTCTATCAAATCAAAGCTTTTCTTCAACTTGTTCATGCTGATGCGAACGAGAATGCAAACTTTAACCAAAACGTACAGGTTTTGGAGCTTTTATTCTTTAGCTCACAGTTGTTTTTCAACAAAAGATCAAAATACATAACAGAATGGTGCTGTTTTTCAAATTAAATTGTGTGTGTGTGTTTGTATGCGCGCGCGTGTGCGATTTGCTCCTTCGTTCAGTTGCTTGGAAAAAGAGTAGATACATCAGGCAAGCGGGGCGCGATCGGATGCGTTTTTTTCTTTTTCTCTTTTTCTTTCCGTTTGCATAATGCGTTAGAACGTTTTTGCTCGTTAGATCGTTCTTGCTCTTCTCGTTTTAAACGCGTGATAAAATTCGGTGAGTTGCACCGGTGCCAAGTGCATTGTATGACAATGCCACGTTAGGACGATTTTGGTCTTCTAGTTTTAAGCGCGCGATAATCTTCGGTGAGTTGCACCGGTGCTAAATGCCTTGTACGTGTACGACAATGCCATGTTAGGACGTATTTGCTCTAAATAAAAACGCGATGTACTCGATAGTGTGCGACGCGACAATCATTAAATATTTTACTTTGCTTTGATCACATCCCTTCCCAAAGGGAATCCAGATCATAATTACCTTCCCCACTAACAAACAACCCTTCCTGTGACGACCGTGGAGATTTAGAGGTGTATTCGGTCTCTAGTAGCAACGGAAGTCGAACTAATAATCCTCCCCTTTCCCCGATGAACCGTAAGGACGTGGCCGGCGCCGTTATTGACCATATAAGATAAGGAACCTTCGAAACGTGTACACAGAAAATGGTAAGCTAATCCCAAGCCCCATTTATTTGGATCTATGTACAATTTTGATGGTTCTTGTCAATCACGGAGTAGCAACTACTGAAATGTACGGTTTATCTAAGCTCAAGCTCAAGCTCTCTCACGCTGGTCCTTGCTGATATAAATTTGTTTTAAAAAAACATTTTTGTCGAAACATATGAAATTTATCTAATTCAATAAAAAAAAAGCTGATAGATTTTCCTTTCTTACGTTGGTTATTTTTCTTATTCGTTTCTTCGTTTTTTTTTTCAACTCTGGTTGTAATTTCCGCGGTTGCAATGCTGATTCCGACTGACATATTTAACTTCTTCCTTCGCTTCGTAGAGCCTTCCACAAAAATGGCTCGTTTAGTGTTGTCCTTGAAGGTATCTTCATTTTTTTTCAATCCAACTCGGCGCATACGAAATTTATCTCAACAGTGATTTCACACTTGTTTTTAAGATACCACATTTTTAAAACCCAAAATCAAGTTTTCTTTCTTATTTTCCTAAAGACTTTACATGAAGGTCTTTAACAGTGTTGAGAAACTGTTCTTTAGATTTGTCACTTTAGTCATGCCGTTTTTTCTTCGTACTTATCTCCAATTTCGCTTCATGGGCAAAAAATTCACACAATTCTGGAACTCGCACATTTTCACCTCCATTTGTAAATTTTGGACACTGCTTCAAAAAATTGCAAAGGGGAATACAGATGTTTGCGTAATTAGGTATGAATCTTGGATAATACCCCGCCATTCCTAGGAAGCGCCTTACATCTGTGATTGAACGTGGGGGCGGATAATTTACAACGGAAGAAACTTTATCGGGATCCGTATGCACACCTTCGGCATCTAAAACATAGCCCAAATACTTTACGCTCGGAACACAAAAAGCTGATTTCTCCCTCCCGACTGTGATCCCGGAGTTTCTCAAACGACTACCTACCTCATCCAACATTTTGATATGTTCCTCGAAAGTCACTGTCGCTATAAGAATGTCGTCTAAAAAGGACCAGACTTTCGGTTGCATATCATAACCTAGAATTTGCGATATCGCGCGACTCATGGTAGCAGGAGCATTGGTCAACCCAAAACCATAACTCTAAAGTGGAATAGACCCCTACCTGGAATGGTGAAGGCCGTCTTACAGCGGTCAGACTCTTTCAGGGGTATTTGCCAGAAACTATCGCTTAAATCTATTGCAGACAGAAATTTAGTTCCTTCTATTTTGCTGAATATGTCTTCGATATATGGCAACGGAAAAGGGTCTTTACGAGTCACCTCGTTCAGTTTACGCGAATCGAGACATAAACGCACCTTGCCATTTTTCTTTGGGACACATACTATAGGATTATTCCAGGAACTGGACGAAGCTTCAACTACCCCTAAACTAATCATCCTATCTAACTCCTGGTGCATTACTTCTAATCGATGATTTGAAACTGGATAATATCTTTGCTTTATCGGGGGAGTGTTTCCAGTATCGATCTCATGTTCGATAACCGAAGTGCGCCCTAGTTGACCTTCAACGGTAAACGGGAAAACCTCAATAGTTCGACTCAAAATATCCTGCTGCTGCTTCGTAAGGTTATTAGGTTTTACCACAGGAACACAAGGATTTTCTACAGATATAGTATCACAAAAACAAGGTTTTATACCGAACGCCTTCCAAAAATTGATACCTAATATCAGTGGTTTTGCTATTGATGGAACTAAATGGACGGGTAAAACTCTTAGACGATTCTCCACTTCGAAAGGAACGTTTACAAGAGAACTACACTGATGTTTTGTGCCATCTGCTGTAGCCACAATCACGCTGGAAGGGAATGCTTGAAGATCCAGTTGTTTCAATCTCCAGTCTTCATGCGGCCCTGCGATGGTAACGCTCGCACCAGAATCGAGAAGCCCAAGAAATGATTTTCCTAATACCCGAACACATAAATAAGGACGTTCATCACCATTAGAACCTTCCGCTATAGTGCAAACCGCTGGGTCCAATAAATTATTGATGGAAATTGGTCCTGAATCACTGTCGTCACTGGAAGAATCTAGGTCCAAATCTGTGTCTTCAAGCCTAGCAGAGGAGATGATTGATCGCGGAGCTGACAAGGGATATTTTTTTTCAACTTATTGCGGATCTCTGAAGAAAATTGGAGGAGAAGTAACACCTGCGAAATCACCGCAATCCTCGGTTACTGCGACTTCGCTTGTTCGTTTCCCGCCTCTTGATGATGCTGCTGATGATGATGTTGGTCTCTGTTAGGACAATTCCTTACGGTTGTGTCCTTTTGACCGCACTTGAAGCAGATAAGGCTTTCACGAGGGAAGGGGCAGTGTAGCAAAAAATGCTCATTAGAACCACAGTTCCAACACGTTCGCAACTTTTGCAAGATAGATTCCACACCAGAAGAAGTACAGGTGGCTTTATCTACTTTCCCAGAAGGGGGTTTTTCTATTTTTTTTAAGGAAGTCAATGCCATAAGTATTTTCAACGCTCGCAGTATCGAGTTTTTCGTGATCCTGTTCATCGATGACGTTCAACCCACGGACTCTTGAAGGTGCGGGAAGAGACGGCTCCAATAAACATGAGAAGGGCATCCTACGAACAAATTTCCTCCTATCCATCAGGAATTTAGCAGACTCTATCTTTCGACACAAGGCAACTAACTCTTTGACAGTTCTCGGATCTTGGGTAACCACCTTTTCAATATAAAACTGGTTCAAATTTTTGCGAAGATAGAACAGTTGTTGAGTCTCACTAAATGGAACCGAGATCCAGCGGAAAAGCAAGGACATAGCTGAATTATACGAGGCAAAGGATTCGTCTTCACCTTGTAATCTGGTATCAATTTCCTGCAACAACAATTCATCATAATGGGGAGGCAAATATTGCTCCCTGAATTTGATTTGGAAGTCTCTCCAAGAGCGGAACTGATAGTACTTCTCCCGGTACCACCTCAACGCCGAACCCTGGAGAAGATGAAAAACTGAAGATAACATGTCTTGGTCTGATACCTTCTAGGCATTTTGTAAAATAGAGATTGAATCGAGAAAATCATTTGCACTTATTCCCCCCTCTCCCGAAAAGGACAGCTTCCATTGATGCACTGGCTTTCCACTTTGTTTTGGTTGTGCAACGAAAGAATGACTGTGCCCAGGAAACTCATAGCTGCGAGAATTGTTAGCATCACGATGTAAAAAGCTTTCAATATTATTAATAGAATTACAAAGCTGCTGCAGCTTTTGCGTGGAGAATGAATTTCTGTATTGTTAACACTATTCGAAACATAAGTTTGCTCGTTGATGTTCGAATGATTATGAACATCTCTAAAAGTGCCACGCGTAGTACTTTCGCCGGTAGTACGTTTATTAATTGATTTTTCGTAGGTTGTAGAGTTAGCACAAAATCTGGTTTTTCTGACCGCACCCGTATTACGCTCCGGTGTTCTTAAAATCGTTTCATAAGGTGGTAGTTCCTCCTCTTCCTCTCCGATTGGCTCAAAATGTTTCTCGTTTATCTGGTTTATAATCGTTTGTACGCGTTTTTCTAACACTCCGACCGTTTTGTCTAGCCCTACGTCCGTTACTGTATTCTGGTTAACACCATTGGGAGAAGCACTCGCGCCGAATTCGTCGGGAAAGCTTTGTTGTAAATCCTCAGAAAGACAGCGGATTTGAATAACTAACATTTCCCTATCGCGCACTAAAATTTCGTCCTCGGTAATTAATCTTGCACTGCGTTGCTCTAAGTGGCAAAGTTCAGATATGAAAGGTTTGACAACATCTACATCTTTAATAACCAGGGCTTCCTCCAATGCAGGAATAAGATGTTCTAAATATTTTTGCAAGATCATAATTTCATTCCCCACATCAAAAGATTCACCCACTTTGGGAGATATAATGTCTCCACTTTGTTCCTTGAAAAGGGTTTGTTGAAGAATTTTTGTTCTAAGTCCATCATTATACGATGAAGAAATTTTTCGTATGGAGCATTCATAGTCGAACTGCTCCGGGAATAAATCCGTAACGACCATGAACATTTTTATTGCAGTTAATTTAACTGATACAGAAGAATAACGGTATGAAAAATAAGGCAAAGTATAAAAAGAGTAAACTTACCACGACAACCAACCGAAGTTCGCACCAACCAAGTTGTTATACCGACGAATCCAAAATCTAATTCTGGGGACTATTGCCACCAGAAGTTTTCAATCCCACAAACACTGTTTTCACTGAAATTACTTTATAATTTGTGATTGTTACTGGATATAAAATCCAAGTAGGAAATCAAACTTTTCGATTCACCTTCTACAGTGGCGAACTTAAAGCACCACCCACTAACACTTCAAACAAAACTGCCCGTACACTTTTTTTTCTAAACAAGGAAATTTTTGTATGAATTAGTGACAGATTTTTCTGAAAATTTCCTTGTATGTTCACAAAAACCACAATACTACTTAAAACTTTTATTTTATAAACGCTAAGGTCTCAAAACAACAACACCGCGAACGAAATGCAACGACCGACTCCGTCCGAAATCTAAAGTAAACTGATTGAGTTCTTCGGAACTCAGTAATAGGTATGTTTTGAACACTCTCTCTCTTTAACACAATCGCTCAGATACGCAACATAAATAATTGAAGAGAATTTTACAAAATAACTCAAACTAGATCAAATGCAAATGCCATAAAAAAATTCGCTATAGAAATCCAAACTAAACTGAAAACTTAGCCTAACTATTGGGCGCCAAATGTACCGTATCGATTTTCTTCAGAAACTAAAGTTGAAATAAGACGGCAAAATAACCTTCTTCGGCTAGCAATAATCCCAATTAAATCGCTATTACTCCCACTTTGTGAAACAAAAGTAAATTTCTGAGCAAAATTTGCGCAAATAACTTCTAGCACTTAAGCGCCAACAACTCAAGGAGTTGATGTGCTGAAGTCGCTTTAAACCGGGACTTTCTTCCCAGAGGTGGGCTTCCAATGAAAGTACACAAAATGGGGTTGGCGAAATGAGGAAAGTAGCGCCGTAACACGAACCTTGTCGCAGAGGTAATATACGAAGAATCCCGTAGCATAGAAAGTGCATACACAATGCTTAAAGGTTGTAACACCCCGAATAAGTAAAATAGTCAACTTACCGACAAAATGGTCTTATCACCTGCACACAACGTCACTGCCAGCAACTTCCACAGAACCGGGTCGAGCTGCAATCCGTTCGGCTTTCGGGTTTACCACAGCGTAAAATAAAACTCGCACGTACTGAATCGACCGGAAATAAATGATTGCAGACCGTAATAATAACCGCCTTGAGAATCGCAATCCGAGACTTATCGAGCTTACTCAAAACCAAATCAACCGTACAACTCAAGTCCAAAATGGCTAAGACCTGAGGTTTTCTTTTCAACCTCCCAAGAAAACTTCCTTTCCCGATCCCTTAGGAAAGCCACCTTTCGTAACTTATGGCGACTGTCAGAATAACGATAAGTTATTCCGTTGTCCTTTGGGTGGAATTTCCATTTTACCGACGTTTTCCATTTCACTTACCAAAAGATCAACTCCCAGTAAGACTGACATGCTACATGAACAAATTATGATACGGAGATTCTACAGATATTACCTCATTGTCTACTACGGACCGTTACACTCTTAACATATTTGTGTGAACGGATTAAACCGACATCGCGTCATTCGTCTTTAGCGTGCAGGGAGTCAGTCAGTCAGTCGGCGATCAAGCGCGCGAGTCAATCAGTGTGTGTGTTCCCCTGGTAGTTCGTGATCCGGCGGTTCACCGTTTTTAGGTCTGAGCTTCGGAGCTCCGGGCAGGTCCGCACATTTGGTGACTGTGACAGGTAATTTTCCGTAAGCTTAGTTGAACGGGAAATTATTTAAAAAAATCGAACCGAAAAAGGAAAACAAACGCTTCACGTTGAAAAAATTAAAATCAAAGTTGCTTAAAAATCAAACACTTTATTAATTACTCACTACGCATAAAAAAAAAACCTAGTAAAATAAGTAATTACAATACTCCTTCAGCGAGAAGCTGTTGTAGTAAAAAAAGTAATGTTGTTGCATGGTTTTCGGTTGCTTTTGAAACTGAAGTGAAAAACAGAAAAAAAAAATGGTGCTATATGTGATGAATAACAGGTTTTTTTTTTGGAAAATGAGCTGCTTATCAAATAATGCCTAAATAGGAATAAAAATAAAATATAAAGCGAGTCGTAAGAACAGCTTGATCACGTTCACAACTTTAAGCGAGTTGAGAGGACAGCTTTTGATTGGGAGGTGAGTTGATCGGACAGCCTGAACGTTTTAGAAACAATTTGGCGTGTTGGGAGGACAGCATCAAATTTGAAGGCGAGTTGAGAGGACAGTCTTAGTTATTGATTAGAAATCAAGCAAGTCGAGAGGACAGCTTGAAACCGAAAGGCAAGTTGAAAGAATAGCCTGAGTTATTGATGAAAAAATAAGCGAGTTAAGAGGACAACCTGAGTAATTAATGAGAAAACAAGCGAGTTGAGAGCACAGTTTGGAATCGAAAGGCGAATTGAGAGGCCAGCCTGAGTAATTGATGAAAAAACAAGCGAAGAGGTCAGATTGAAATCGAAAGGCGAGTTGGGAGGACTGCCTGAGTAAACGATGAAAAAAGAATTGAGTGGACAGCTTGACATCGGAAGGCGAGTTGAGAGGACATCCTGAGTTATTGATGAAAATCAAGCGAGTAGATAGGACAGCTTGACATCGAAAGGCGAGTTGAGAGGACTGCCTGTGTAATTAATGAGAAAACAAGTGAGTTAAGAGGACAGCTTTGAATAGAAATGCGAGTTGAGAGGACAGCCTGAGTCATGAATAGGAAAATAAACAAGTTGAGAAGACAGCTTGGAATAGAATGGCGAGTTGAGAGGACAGTTTGAGTAATTTATGAAAAAACAAGTGAATGGAGCGGACAGCTTTAAATAAAAAGGCGTCCTTAGTTATTGATGGAAAAACAAGCGAGTTGAGAGAACAACTTGACATCAAAAGGCAAGTTGAGTGGGCAGCCTGTGTAATTAATGAGAAAACAAGTGAGTTGAGAAGACAGCTAGGAATCGAATGGTGAGTTGAGACAGCTTTAAATCGAAAGACGAGGTGAGGGGACAGCCTAAGTAATTAATAAAAAACAAGCTAGTTGAGAGGACAGCTTGGAATCGAATAGCGAGTTGAGAGGACAGCCAGAGTCATTTATAGGAAAAAAACGATGAAAAACAAGCGAGTTGAGAGGACAGCTTTGAATCGATAGGCGAGTTGAGAGGACAGCTTAAGTAATCGATGAAAATCGAGTGAGTTAAAAGGACAGCTTTGAATTTGAAGGCGAGTTGAGAAGACAGCCTGAATAACTAATGAGAAAACAAGCGAGTTGAGTGGACAGCTTGAAATCGAAAGGCGAGTTGAGAGGACAGCCTGAGTAATTAATGAGAAAACAAGCGAGTTGAGAGCACAGCATGGAATCGAAAGGCAAAATGAGAGGACAGCCTGAGTAATTGATGAAAAAACAGGTGAATGGAGAGGACAGTTATAAAAGAAAGGCGAGTTGAGAGGACTGCCTGAGTAAACGATGAAAAACAAGCGAGTTGAGAGGACAGCTTGAAATAGAAAGGCGAGTTGAGAGGACATCCTGAGTTATTGATGAAAAAACAAGCGAGTTGTGAGGACAGCTTTACATCGAAAGGCAAGTTGAGAGAACAGCCTGAATAATTAATGAGAAAACAAGCGAGTTGAAAGGACAGCTTGGAATCGAATTGTGAGTTGAGAGGACTGCCCGATTAATCGATGAAAAAATAAGCGAGTTGAGAGGACAGTTTGAAATCGAAAGGCGAGTTGAGAGGACAGCCTGATTTATTGACGAAAAACAAGCGAGTTGAGAGGACAGCTTTGGATTGAAAGGCGGGTTGAGAAGACAGCCTAAATAACAAGCGAGTTGAGAAGACAGCTTGGAATCGAATAGCGAGTTGAGAGAACTGCCTGAGTAATTCAAGAGAAAACAAGCGAGTTGAGAGCACAGCTTGGAATCGAAAGGTGAGTTGAGAGAACAGCCGGAGTTATTGATGAGAAAACAAGCGAGTCAAGAGGACAGCTTTTGCCGCCGACCGTGGCTTAGAGGATAACGTTCAAGTCTTCTAAGCCAGGGGTCATGAGATCAAATCTTGGTCACGGCAAACATAGTACTCTTTCTGTGGGTTTGTGGTGTTAGCATTAGTAAAATGCTAGCCATTATATCCTTGAAAGATGTACGCTTAGTCTTAAGTATAATGTAGATCTCTTCAAAGAAACATGAAGTTTCACTGAGATCCTATATGTGTGTGTTCGTTTTTAAAAAAAATCGAAAGGCGAGTTGAGATGACAGCTTGAGTAATTGATGAAAATACAAGCGAGTTGAGAAGACAGCCTGAGTTATTGATTAGAAATCAAGCGAGTCGAGAGGACAGCTTGAAATCGAAAGGCAAGTTGAGAACACAGCCTGAGTTATTAAGGAAAAAAAGCAAGTTGAGAGGACAGCTTGACATTGAAAGGCGAGTTGAGAGGACAGCCTGAGTAATTAATGAGAAAACAAGCGAGTTGAGAGCACAGCTTGGAATCGAAAGGCGAGTTGAGAGGAAAGTTGAAATCGAAAGCAAGTTGAGAGGACAGCCTGAGTAATAAATAAGAAAACAAGCGAGTTGAGAGCACAGCTTGAGAGCAAATGGCGAGTTGAGAGGAATGCCTGAGTAAACGATGAAAAACAAGCGAGTTGAGAGGACAGCTTTGAATCGTAAGGCGAGTGAAGAGGACAGCCGGAGTAAATAATGAGAAAACAAGCGAGTTGAGAGGACAGCTTGAAATCGAATGGCAAGTTGAAAGGACAACCTGAGATATTGATGAAAAATAAGCAGTTACGAGTTGATATTAGAAGATGACTCGTCACGTATCAAAAGTTCATCACGATTCGTCTCACTTTCCGTAGCACGGGCATCGATCAAATAACATTTTCATGCATCCTGTTAACCAGCTTACTAGATAAGTTTGTTTTGAATTTAGATTTCCAAAAAGTGTATCCCATATTTTTCAAAAAGCAATCATCCGTACACCTAATATGCGCTGCAGGCGATCATTTCCTATTAGGATTGGGATCCTGCATGTTCTAAATCTTTTATTTATTTATTTATTTAAGTCTTTGACTGCTGCCATACAGACCGAATATTAAAATTAACTTATGTTTAAATTAAAACTATGTTAAAACTAGGGAACGTTACGTATTGCACATTTAAACATTGATTTGGATACATTGAAGTCAAACAAGTGTGAAACATCGTTGAAGACTTGACAACATCGATTCAGCGGGTGGTTTTGTCCAAAAACTGTTCTGTTTCTAGGTAGCCAAAGGGTGGTTTGATTACGCAAACGGCGGGCTGGGGCGTGCAAACTCAAGCTTTGGAGCAATTGTGGACAGTCTATAGCGTTTGTCAGGATGTCGTATACAAACATTCGCTGCAAATATGTTCTTCTTTGGCCTAGGGACGGTATAGACAAAAGAGCACACCTTTGTGGGTAGGGTGGTAGCCTTACAGGGTCTCTCCATGGCAGTTGACGCAACGCATAACGAAGAAATTTTCTCTGAATTCGTTCGATTCGTTCGATATGAACAGAGTGGTAGGGTGCCCAAACTGGTGCCGCATACTCCAAGACACTTCGCACCAAAGAGCAGAACACTGTCTTGAGAGCGTATGGGTCCTCAAAGCTCAAAGTATTTCGTCGCAGGAATCCAAGCAGAGCGAAGGCTTTAGCTGTTGTTGTTGCGATATGCTGATTAAACGAGAGTTTCTGATCAAAGGTTACTCCAAGATCCTTAATTGTGACAACTCTTTCGAGCAGAGTGTCACCAAAAGCGTAATCGAAGACCAAAGAATTTCTGGTTCTAAAAAAGCTGATGCACTTGCACTTTTCAGCGTTTACTTCCATTCCATGTTTTCCACACCATGCGAGAAGTCTGTTAATGTCTTCTTGGAGGGCAGCGCAGTCCACTCTTGAGTCAACGATCCGGTAGATTTTCAAATCATCTGCGAACAGTAGTTTTGGCGATTGAAGGACGGTTGCTAAGTCGTTTATGAAAATCACGAAAATAAGTGGTCCTAAGTGACTACCTTGCGGAACACCAGACGGCATAGTAAACATAGTGGAGTGAACTCCACGGATATTTACGAAGCCTTGACGATTAAGCAGGTAAGAGTGCAACCATTTGCTTACCCATTCAGGGAAACCATAGCGTTTTATTTTCTCCATCACGACCATATGAGGTACTTTGTCGAAGGCCTCCCTGCGGCTCATTAATTCAAGGCAAACACCGAAATGCATAATCGTCCATATACATATGTAGGCCAAATTAGTCACGCTAAAAACATCAGACACAGGCCGAACGAGGAACAGAACGCGGCTGCAATCATCTCGAAAAAGGCATATAGCTAAGCACATTTATGATGACTCAAAAGAGAAGCTTCAGCAGAAGGAGACAAACTTATGCGCGAGAATGCGCCTCCAGCTTTTGGCATTGACACTTTGTAGTGCATCCGAACACTTTCGGAATACCGAATCGGGCTCGTTTTCGACTCCGAAGGGAGTCTTTCGGCTTCGGAGAGATTTTTTTGTAGTTCCTTGCTTCTATCCCGGCATCTTTCGTCTTTGGCTAAATGCCGAAAGGATAAACATAATTATCGCCTGGTCCTTATTCATATGAGAAGATTTTTTTTGAAGCAGCTCCATTATTAGAAACCTTGCATTGACTCGTATTCTAACTGCCTGCCTAGAGCTTGTCGAAATGTTGTTTCCCTCTAAATGCTTTTAATTGAAAATCTATTATAGTAACATTTGTTCAAAAATGTGTATTTCTTATGGACTTTTTCGATTTTCGAATATGTCAAAATAATATGAGGAAAATGATTTAAAAAATAAACGGGCAACTTTATTGGAATTTATTCGTTGATAAATTACACTCTTATAATACATGTGTGAAAATTCTAGCTTCTACTCTCTGTACATTTGTAAAATTAGAATTAAATTTGAGACACGTCCTTATTTTCCAAAATCTGCTACTAATGGCTTCGGCACACATGTGAGCGAAAGGCCGCAGGAGCACGCCGGCATCTCATTTCATCTTTCTACCCATCACATCCCACCATCATAGATATCCTTCGAAAATTAGTTAATAACAAACTAGGATGCGAGCGCTCTTTTGTCGGCTTCGCCTAGTGAGTTTTGAGTTGTGATTTTTTTGTGTTCACCCATTTTCAAGATTTTTTTTTGTCCACACTCACTCGGGCGGCACACGATTATTGGTCGGGTTAGGGATGATGTTTGCTCTCATGCTGCCGAAAATTAAACCTTTTATCGAGAAATGTGCTTCCTCGAACCCCTTCCAACTCTTTCCCCTAAATAAGGAACAAAGTTCCTGGTTAATCTCAAACGAGATCCTGCCTGCTCAAGCGATCCTGTTCAAGGGCGTAAATTAGCCCTGTAAACTGTAAGTCCTAATGGCGCTATACTTTGATGTGGCAAGGTTGTTTCTGGTTTTTCTTGCACTAATGGGATTCTAAATTGCTGCATCCTCGGCTGAGAATTGTTAAGCTGATGATAACCAGTCTTCTGTTAGAGGATGCATCGTTTCAAAATGGTTAAAGTAAGGGTGGCTTAACAACTTCCGGGATGATCTTATGTTCAAAATATCTTTCCGCTGAAAAAAGGGGGAAAAATGCATCGTTGCAAACGTTCAAAATATTTTTTTTTTTAACTCCGGAAAGTTACGTTCTATCAAACCCTTTTAAATTTTTTGGTAACATTTAAAACCTACCTTTATAAAAATGTAGCCAATAGTTTTGAAAGCAACACTGTCAAAGACACAAAAATCATTTGACGATTTGTAAGTGCGCTATGATTTTTTCAATGTTGAAATATCAGATCGAATTTCAAACAAACTGCTCAATGAATTATTGAAGAATTCATTTGTAGCCAGCTATTTATTGAACGATGAAAATCCAGCTTTGCTCTCCTTTCAAGGGTTAGTCTGATGTGTGATTTTATATTGATAGCTCAAAAACTTTAGACTTGTTCACTAGGGTTTCAAAAATAACTTATCCTCCATAATTCCATTAACCAATTATTGATATTTCAACCACTGATAAACTGATATAACTCTGCCCCACATTTCCATCAACCAAAGATTCGTGTCTTAACTGCTTAGTAAGTGATTTATACACTGGTTGTGATGGGGCGCTAGCATTCAAAAATTACTCCTGTTCTTATGACACGTAGGAAAATATATAGAAATTTTATTATCTACCAAGCATTTTTAGCCTGCTTCAATTTTTCTGCGTGCAAAAGTATAAGTTGCTATGGTGTTCAATTTTTGTTATGTTTTCCTCCCAGTGAAAAAAGCTCTCGATGGTTGAAATGTACTAGATTCATTGAGTTTTGAAATTTGAGGAACAAAATTAGAAACATACCTACATATGAAAATCAATTCTCCATATTTAAAAAAAAACTCTTCCAGTTAAAAGGATGTTGAAGTTTGAAAAATAATTTCATGATAATTGAATTAACGTTGACCAGTTTTTAAGAATAAGTTTTATCAAATGAATAAAGGTTATGGATTTAAAGACTTTTAAAGCGAAAATGTTCTTTATCTTATTGAGGAAAAAATCGTAGTTCTTTAAAAAAGGATCTTCTGGTGAACGATTTTGTCATTTTATTAGAGAATATACTTTTTATATCATCTGAATTTTTTTCCAATTTCCCCTTTGGATGAAATTTTCAAAAGATCATACACTCTTCTTCAATAAGAACGGATTTTATCCGATACATTGAAAGTAAAATTTAAACTAACTGATTTACATAACTCTTCATAAAAAATATTTTCGAATTGTCAAATGAAAGGTGAATGATTTACGAAAAAATCGAAATTAAGCTATATGGTATCATTACATGATCGGGAAACGAAACTTAGGGAATGATGAGCTAGTTGGCGCCAGGCACTCTGGGCGATGAATATTTTTCTCCTACGCAGGGGAAGTTATATTAGCTTATCAGTGTTTCAACAACACAAAGGCTTGATAATTATAATTAATACTTTTTTTTTCGTTTGTTGCAACCTCAGATATGACGGTTTAAAGAATGAATACGTATATTATAGACGTAAAAATTTATTAATTAGAGTTAGACCAATACAACTTTTTTAACATACATACCTATACGCTATGATATTTCATTCGAAGTTGGAAAAATCATAACGCGGTTTCAAATCGACGTATTAAGTTGGTATCTGCGACTATGTTGCTTTTAAAAATATTTGCAATAACTTTTTAAAAGACAACTTAGCTCTACCTTTTCAATTAGATAAGATTGCAAAATTAAAAAAAAAACACTTGATGCACCGTAGGAGAACAATCAATTGTTTTAAATAATAACCCTCATTTTCTAAGATTGGAAGCTATATAACATCAATCAGTACAATAGAAAACCATAGACATAGACTCCAGTCCCGTGCGAAGGACGCGTCAATGGGGGGGGGGGGGGGGGGGCAGTGGTTTGAAATTGAAATTTAACAAAAAATGAAAAAAATACCAAAAACTCACAATATATAAGAAAATTGATTTCTTCAACCATTTCCATACTCAAAACCATCTCACAAAATCGAAAAATAAAATCAAAATAAAGGTTTCAAATCATTTAATTTCCACTAAGTTATTGATAACATTTTCAAAATGATGATATTTATTTGTAACGAGAAATTTTAAGTCAATATTTTTTAAAACCAGAAAAGAAATGCGGAATAAAGTATCGAATAAAACCAGAACTTGAAGCTTTATGCATAAGAATCAGTGCACGAAAATAAAATACATCAAATATAAAACCAGATTTAAATAGAGATTTCAAACGAATTAAAAAAAACCAGACGAGGTAAGAGATGAACCATAATTCAAAATTGTTTAAAAAATGATAAATTTTTCTTCCAATATTGTTTTTAGCCATATTTATTTACATTTTTTTCCTTAATTTTCAACTGAAGGGTTGATTAAAAACTCCTCTGAATTATCCTAAATTTAAAATAATACTCAATCACAGTTTGAAACGTGAGTTACCGATTAAACAAAAATATTCATTTTAAACTTAAAAGAATTCATTCAAAACCCATTAATGATGATTGAATTCAATTTAAAAGGATTTTATTTTTAATTTCAAGATTTCCAGAGATCAAATTAAATTATCTGATACTCAGTGATAAAATCCTTTTTAACATTCCAATACTTCCAGCAACAAAATGAAAAACTTAAAAAGATCATGTTCAATTGAGTTAACGATAACTATTTTGTATATTAAAAAAACAAAATGTTCAATTCAGCATCACTGATAAGGTAAAGGTGGTGATTTCTTAAATGATCAAATACAAAACTGATAAAAATAAAAATAAGAAATTTCAAGTTTTGTTGTTAATATTGAAAGCACAAAGGCAATACTAATTGAGTTTACATTGAGCATTAAATTAATTTTGAAGTTTCAAATTCGAATCATTTTTTGAACCTTTCAAAGGTTAATAAAAAATCGTGATCAATTAAAAAAATATTATTAAATAAAAAAAATAAGTGAAACATTTAAAAATTTTCAAGCGTATTTATAGTTTAAAATTTGAAGCTCTGAATACTTTGTCTAATTAAAATTTTAGATTTAAATTCTTTCAAGAATATTATGTTTTCAGAACACAAAAATTTAAAGTTGAAACAAAGACAAACTTTTTAAAGGTGTTTTGAAAAAAAAAATTAGTTCGTTTATAAAATATGGTTTATTTATTTGGAATTTAAAAAAAACCATAAAATTTGATAAAATTATTTGAAAATTTAAATTAAATGTTTTCAATTTATCGGCCTTATTGGTAGAAGTAGTGCTCTTTTGGTAAGGACATTTCAAGATTATGAAAATGAGTTTTTATTTTCCATGAGGAACTAATTGAAGAAAAGTGATTAAAATGCTTCTAATCAAATACTACTCGTTATTTTCAAAACCTATCTATTTATTTCTTCAAACTTTCTATCCGCCTATAATTTTCATAATCTTGAAATGTTCGTACTGTTCTAGAACGAGCAGGTAAAATTGAACCATCCTACACAGTAAATTTTTGATTCGATTTCCAGCAAAAAAAATTGCTGGAAACGTTCAGCTTTCCAAATTTTTGCTGGAAACCAGCAATCGGTTTTCTAATTGCTGGATTTTTCAGCATTCGGTTGTGTTCTTGTCATTTTTGCTGAAAAATCAGCAATCGGTTTCCAAATTGCTGGACTTTCCAGCAATTGATCTAGTTTGCTGGAAAATCAGCAATCGAGTTGTCAAATTGGATTCTGTTTGTTTTCGTATGCTGATGCAAGGTTAGACTATTTTACGAATATTCGTTAGATTAATATACCGTCAACTGGGGCAACATGCAACAATTTTCAACTTCAATGGCTTCTAAAAAACTTATGTTCACAGTTATTCCTACCCCTTATGCATCAAAAGTTTTAAGGATGCTGGGGTATCAAATTGACGTAGTTAGAAAAATTAAAGGTTTCTTCAGTTTTTTTTAATTTTCTAAAAACATGCGATTTTCACCCTTCTTAGAAAATGGGGTAGCTTGCAACAAACTTTGTTTTTCATGAAAAATCTTATGAACACGTACGAAAATTTATAGTTTTTAATATATTAGCGATGCCTTTAAGATCATTACGCATGACAACACCAATTGCAATAGTTTTTGGGTCTGTAATAACTAATTTTCATATTTTTTCTGAAAATGAAGATGCTGCATACAATTAGGGGTTAAATAATACTACGAAAAATTCTAAAAGCTAAATTCATTAAAATAAATGTTTGGATGAATGAAATTCCATTGTTTACAAACGCATGATGCAAAACATTCATATTCCAACACATGGAAACGAGATTTACAAGGTATTTCTTTGATTTGCATTTTGTTGCATTTAACCCCAGACACCTAACGGAATTTTTAAAATATTTATTTAAAAAAATTGGGTGATTGTTCGAAAAATACTTTTACACCAACAATATTGGTATAACATGAGGAAACCAGTAAAAAGTTTGTAGGTAATATTATCAAGCCAATCCGTCATACTGGGTAAAGTTTTTTTCGGCATAAAAAAATGATAAAATTTGTACATTTATTGCTCGATTTTTCAAATTTCACATAAAAACAAAAAACTTAAGAAAACTAGCTTAAGATGTGAGAAATTATTTCATCATCATTTTGTGATCATTAAAAGATAACTTTATTACAATACATTAAATAAAAAATTGATTTAATGTAGTGTTATATAAATGTTGCATCGATCCCCGCTGTTGCATGATGCCCCGTTTGACGGTAATTATGTTTATTTTCCTCTATATTCTAGTAACCAGACATCAAATCAAGGGTGAGTTTTTATTTGACAGGTAGATATTTCATAAAAGATACTAATCAGAATTCTTTTATCAGGTGGTGAATGGTCAGCACTTTGGCACAAAGCTGTCACTCCAGAGCCAATGTTGTAAAATTTTTAAGAAATAGTTCTTGGAAATAAATACAAACATTATTGAAAAATGGAAGAAAGTAATTGTTTCTTATTGCCCATTATATGCACAGCCAGTATTCAATATTCAATTATGAATGAAATATAAATTAAATACTTTACACAGCCGGTTGTTTTGAAAGAAATAGCTGGTTTCCAGCAATCTGGATTGCTGATTTTCCAGCAATTTGAATTGCTGGAAAGCAGCATCAACGTTTACTGTTTTTTCCAGCAATTTAAATTGCTGGAAATTTTGCTGGAAAAGCAGCGGGACAAAAACCAGCAAAATTTTTCCAGCAAAAAAAAAATTGCTGTGTATTGAACCAATAGGGCCCAGCAGTACATCGCCATGCTTAAGGTTGCCAGATTGCCCGGTTTTATCCGGGTTTGCCCGGATATTTCATACAAAATTTGGAAACAGTCCGACCCGGCTCGGCTGCCCGGATCTCATTGGAAAATGCCCGGATGTTGCCCGGATTTATTCACTTTATTTGGCAAATGTAACAACAACAAAAACGAATTGTGTTGTAAAAATTGATAATTTATGCCTCTAAAACGAATTTTTTCAGCAAATTTTTTGCTCGGATATTGCCCGGATTTCGATCGTCAATTTTAAAATCTAATGCCCGGATTTTGCCAGGTTTTTATAAAAAAATTGCCCGGATTTGTTCGGCCTGGATAGGTACTGAAAAAAATCTGGCAACCTTTAACACAGGGTCGAGCCAAAGTTGATCCTTGGATCGACCACTTTTCCCGACCAATCACCAGAAGCGAAGGTTCACCTTATTAGAGGCCGAGATTGACCAGTGTAAGTGCCCAGAATGGGCGAGTCAGAGGCCATAAGGGCCAAAATTATTGGGTGTCAGAAGTCCTCCTAGATTGTAAAATAATTGTTAGTTAATACAGTAGACTGAGTCGATTTGGGGTCATTTTTGAATTTCTCAAATCCTGGGGTCTTACTTCCCCACGAAGTATGGCATGAAAAGTGGTCTTGCAATACTTTGCTAGGCACTCAGCAGTGGTGTCTATTGAATTTCTTGTTTATCAATGCCAAAAGACATACACCTGTTAAACAGCTAATAACTTTTTGTCTAAGAAGATACGAAGTTATGATATTCGACAAAGTTTTTCAGCGGAAAATTTCCTTGAAGAAATTTATTAATTGGCACAAAAAACATCAGCAGGCTCGGTTCCACAGAAGAAACAAAAATGATGTTGATTTTTCAGTACAAAATTTTCAATTTTCCCATAAAAACCTAAAAGTTCAAATTTACTCAGGTAAACGTTACTTCAAAATTCTGCAAAAAATTATGGATGAGTTTTGGACCAAAACGAAGCTTTTAAGACCCCAGGGTTTGAGAAATTCAAAAATGACCCCAAACTGACTCAGTTTATTAATACAGTCCTCTATTTCTATCGTTTTTTTGAATAAGTGAGTTTAATTCCTTCGAGTAATATCTGATGCTATAGCTGAATCCGTCATGGGTTATCCTGAACACCTACTAAAAGAACGTAATATCCACCGGTAAGGTCGATAAATTGAATAAATGAACAAAACGACGGTAATTAAACTCTTTTAATATTTAAGAAAGAGATTCTTTCAACAAAAACTTATTTAAAGAATTCATAATTCAAGAAACAGCATTTTGGTGCTTAAGTTTTAATGATTAATTTAGTAGATATCTATATGTGTCCTGAACTGGAATCTTTTTTATGGTTTTGTCTATCTCCTTTCGTTTCTATGATATTGAGTTTATAAGTTTAAAAATGAATCAGTTTTGAATGAAATCAGTAATTAATAGCTTACGTGTTCACAAATCCACATGAAAGAAAAAAAAACTGATGCTGAGTTTATTTATTATACTTTACTCAACTAACAAACCAAAGTTTTCTGGTGATCATGATGAAGTTTGATTAAAAAAATCGAATGCTTTATTTTTAAAAATTTGGTAAGAGGAGTTTTTCTAACACGGCTGAAGAAATTTTTAAAAAACAATACTTTAATTTCGTTTAATAAATTTGTTGAAAATTGCTAAAAGATTTTATATGTATTTGCTTCAAAAAATATCTGGAATTCAAAATAGTCAAAACTTCTTTTAAAATTTGTTAAAAATCCATTATTTTACAGAATTTGAATATTTTACAAATGCAAAACTCCTATAATAAGCCTAAAGGTATAAGCCGTTTCAAATTAAGAAATTGTAAAAAAAAATCCTTTTTTTTTTTGCAGGAAAGTTCATAAGAACCTTTAATAATTTTTTTTGTTTAGAAGTTTTAACAGAAAAATCCAGAATTTTCTTAAATAATTTTCAACCTATTTTTAAAAATTGCAGAGCACAAAAATAATTCAAAATTAACTATTTAATTCATTTCAATCAGAAAAATGTAAATTCTGTGGCCTTGTATAATTTATCAGAAAACTTATGAATTTGGAGTGAAGGATTTAGAAAAACAAGATTGAGAATTGAGAATCACTTCCATTAGTTCCAATTCGTGAACGTCATAGACTATCGTTGAAGGAAATGTCTCAGGCCTAGAGTAATACAGAACTAAATACCAATTTTTTGACATGTCTGCTAACATTGAATGTTACACACCTTTAACATTCCTTGAACTAAAAATTTCACTTGGTGATATTCTCCATGAGGGGGGAATATACCCCTAAAAAATCATTTTTTTTAAATAAATAATTCAATAAAATTCTTGAATTAGCTGAAAAAAAAAACAGCTGGCAACATTGTAGAAAATTTACAAAAATATTGTTTAGAAGGGTTTTTTTTTTCTCTATGATTATTTTAAGATAACGAACACAAAAACGTACAGGATTTCAATGAAACTTGATGTTTCCTCGTAAAAATTCCTTTTTCTTAACTCCTATCGTAAATCTTTCGTGGATATGATGGCTAGCATCTTACAATTGCTAAAACCACCAACCCACAGAAAGTGTACTATATATGCCGTGACCGGGATTCGATCTCATACCCGCTAGCTTAGAAGACTTGAATGCAATCCTCTGCGCCACGGGCTTCGACACATTGCATTGTACACATAGTTCACTCATGATTTCAGAAAGGAAAGTTACAATTTAATCATTAAACATTATATTATTTTTCTATAAAATACGCTTGTACTTAGGGGAAATTTGGAATCTAAGGGAAACACAAGAAAGCTTATTTTTTGATAGTTATTGAACGTAAGTAGTTATGTGCAGCGTTCACTTAAAATAAACTTTTTAATTTAAAAAAATGTTATTTTGACTCCTAGAGAACTGTTAAAATGTAATTTCCATTTTTATGAATTTTTCAAGCATGATATTTATTCATATAGATAAGTTGACACAACGTGTTCGATAACCTGATAGGCCTTGTTACATTCCTTCATATGCTTATTTTAATATGAATTTCGAATTTCAAAGGCACTAAATCTTTCTCGAATCTGAACTTATTTTCATAAATCTGACAGAACTCCTAGTTAAGATCGGCAAAAAGGAAGGAAGAGTAATGAATTCATTTCATGATTTCCCCCCACATGATTTCATGATTGAATTCAACATGATTTTCCACCCACTAGAGTCACATTTCTGGAGCCTATAGAAATAAAGGATTCCATTAACAATTAAAAGTAAAATTATAAAATTATAAATCAGGACTCAACTATGACAATAGAAAATATTTATAAATATTGAAATAAAAACAGAATTGAAATTTATTAAACATCAAATTTGATAAAAAAAAGTAGTTATATTTTACAAAATTTTAAAATAAAATGCAAAAATTTAATGATTTTTTTTTTGAAACTATCGCTTAAATTTCCTTCTTTTCACTTTTCTTGTCAAGTTTGCTTGAAAAACTTCAAACTTTTGATATTTTCAACTTTTGTATATGCCGATGACTAACTTAAAAACAAGTTTTCAACAAATTTTAACTGTTTTGAAATTTGAATGGATGAAGTAAGCATCCCAGACTGGTTGTTTTTTTTTTCTTAAAAACTGCTTGGATATTTTCAATTCATACAGTTTCATTCACATTAAATGCAAAAAAGCAAGCTCAAATTTAGTTTTGGATGATTGAATATTTTTAGTTATATTTTCATCTAAAAAACCTTAAAAAAAATTGTTAATCTGTAAATGAGATTGCTGATGTGCTTCGATGAAAAATTAAAATAAGAGGTGATTTACCTTTAAATTCTTTTGCATTTTGTTTCCAAGCAAACAATGCTTGGATTTTGTTCAAACATGTTTTGAGGAAATTGAAAGCTCATAAGATAAATATTCTGTTAAGGAATTTTAAGCTCGGGAAATATTTTTAAAAAATTTATTCTATGTAAAGAAAATCTATTATCAGCATTTGCTAAACTCGTTTTCATTCTTTCGATTTATGAATTTTCTTCTTGGACTATGAGTAAAAATGGCAAAAATATCGCCCTCTGTTATTTAGCATCAGCAGCACAAATCTGGTGGAACAAATTGCTCTAACAAACCTTTTCAAAATTACAGTCGCTTGAATTTGGGCAGCATAAGTGGAAAAGAACAAACCTTCTGGAAATTTAAGCCATGTAAAATCAATGAACGCACCGATTATTAAATGATTTCGACGGACAATGACATTTTTTAAAACTGAAAACAATCGGAAAAAGGTGAAACGGAGGATAGAACTGAAGCAGAAACTAATAGTTTTACAAAGAACTTTTCGGAACGGGCAAATAAACTCGAACGAGGATCCAAATGAAAGGATCGATTCAGCTAGCTTTGAGACAATTGTTCCTTTTTTGTGAATTTGTCGCATATTCCTTTCTTGAAGGTTACCTGAATTGGATGAATGAATGCACGGATAAAAGGATGAATGGACTGGGGATTGTTTGAGCACAAAAGTACTTGAGAATGGCAAAAATCGTTAAAAAATGTGGGAGTTGATCGATACCGTATTTATAATTGGTTAAGAGGCAGATGTGGCTGGAAATTTTCTAAGCGTATCTGGTTTGTGTCAATGGATTCCAATCATTCACGCTCGAATCTGTACCATGAGCAACTATGACGCTTTTGTTGGATTTCATTCAACGTCCAATTCGGAACCGTAAGCTTAAAGCCTGAATGATGTATTTTTTAAACTTCCAGAAGAGCTAGTTTTCCGAGAACCCATAAATTGTGCTTTTTTGTTTCCATTTATATAACGAGAGTAACCCTTTCAAAATTGATTACCCTACCCATAAAAATTTCAAAAAAGTGCCTGACATTTCTGAAAGGTGACAATTGAATGTATATCGAATAGCTGGTGCAATTAGCTGTCTCAAAAAACTTATTCTACTTATTCTCAGCTTAGAACTTCCAAAAACCGTTTTCTATCCTTAACCCATTCCAGAAAACTTCACCTCATTATTGTTCGGCACGAGTCTTCAATTCAAATCTTCCATTCCTTCATAATTCAATTATTTTATTGCAGGACTCCCTGGTCATAGAAAATTGTAAAAAATGTCAACCCTTTCGCTTGTTTTCTTTTAACCTTTTTCCTTCGATTCAAAGGGTTAACCATGTCATCAAAGGGTTGGAAGAACTCTACCGAGGGTATCTAATTATCGGGCAGAACCGTTTGTGGAAAGGGTTGTTCGGAAAGAATTTCGAACCGGGTTCCAATTGTCAAATACCCGAGAAAAACGGTTTTATGGAGCAATCTGCAATTGTTTGTACTTTGCTTGACAAAATTTGACCGACTGTTACACAACCCTTTCGGCATATTTATTATCCTAACGGGTTAACTTTTGGGCTACCTTCGAACAACAAACAGCTTGTAAAAGCGGCCCGATTCGTGACATCGGAAAAGGGGTTTCTTTCGAATTATTTTGTCATTTTATGGTATCCAAGAAAGAAAACTAATGCATGGTTAGATGGAAATTATTAAAAAAAAACGATCGAGCGCTTATTTTGCTTACAAATGAATAAAAAAAACCTTTGTTTATTCAGTTTTAAAAATCGCAGCGATGGATAAAAATTTGATCTTATAAATCCAACTAAATCTAAAAAATTATTTAAAAAAAAGTTCCCCTAATATTTGTAATTTTTCATCCATCAATTTATTCCATACTCTTGACGGTTTCATTGAAATCTTTGAAGTGAAAAAACGTGTTGAAAACGCAGGTTTCAGTGGAAGATAGGAGTTTTATTTATTCATGTTTCGTCAGTCTGAATGAGAATTTTTTTCTCGGGATTTTCATCCCGAAGGATGATTCATCCCTCATGTTTCGTGTCTAGTCATTACATAGCATTGAAGTAGTTTTTCGATTTTATCACGGTTAAAAATATTTTTACCGTGAATATGGCGAAACTGTGAATTAGGCGAAACCAAAAATAAAATTGGAAAAAATCATTTTTACTGTCTTTAATCAATGATTTATAATGTTTTCAGTAGTGGAAACGTTTTATATCAATAAATTTTGATTATAAGATGTAATTATCACAGATTACTAAACAAAAAGCATCGATTATAGTTCAAATTATTCTTCTCAATAGCAATGTTAAGATTTTTTTTTAAATAAAACCATGAAGAATATCAATTTGATAGTCTTTATCTTAATAAAGTTAATTATTTGTTTTTTTTCTTTGTGGAAATTTAACAGTCGTTATCTCTAATGTCGATTTTGAAAAAGAGTTCAAAGAAAACTGCATTAAGAAATTTTCTTCTGCAAATTTTAAATTTCAATATTTTAATCTTCGCACCTAGATTCCTAAATTCACACTTGATTAACTAAAAACTTTAAATTTTCGAAAAATCTGTCCAATCATTATTGCTCACGCTAAAGACATTTATCTCTATTCAAAAACGCTTAAATTCACCTACATCTTTAATTGATTCGCATAACCAAAAAAGTTTACTTTTTTGAGCGGCTAACCAAGCACAAATAACAACACAAGCATTAGCGTGACGTTAAGGGGGGAGTAGGGTCTAACACTTAAAAAAAATCGATTTTTTTTTATTTTCTTATTGTAAAACATTTCAAGAATGTTGTGTCAAATTTTCAAGTCAATCGAAGCAAAACTGTAGAAATTATAGGCCTTTATCTCCTCTTATCTAATACTGCAAGAGAGAGAAAGCAGAAACTTCAAACGCGTATTTCTCGAAAGCACATTTTAAAAGTCCGTGGACATCGTCATTTGAAAACTTCTTTACCGATTCTTTTCAAATTTGGAACATATTTTCTACATATAAAATACCAAACCCCAACGACTTTCTTTTTTTTACTTTGGGAAGATTTTACAGATAAAAAATGGCGGATTTTTTCGTGAACAATCGTAGTTTTTACTTCAAACAGCCACAAAAATTTCATAAAAAAAAATTAAGTTGAATAAAATCGTTGGGGTCCAGAAAAACATCTATTAAAAATATTTTGCTCTGATTTTTTGATTCCAGATGATTCTGTGCTGAGATACAGTGTCCACCGCAAATCCTGTTTTCTAAAAGGCATTCTCGAAAGTGCTCCGTCACCGGCTCATTTTTTTATATTTTTCTACGAAAAAATTAATAAATGTTCTTTTAACAATGCTTTGTATAATGTAAAAAATTTGAATACATTTGTTTGAACGATAGCTCTAAAAAAAAATCGTGAAAATTTTGTTTTTTTTACCCATTAGACTCTACTCCCCCCTTAAAATACTTATGTCGATTATTACAAGTGTTTTTAAAATTCAGATTGCGATTTTAAACATAATACAGGTAAAATAAGTAGTTCGATGGCATTTTCATATAATTGAATACATGGTTGTCCATTTCTCCCCGAGCGGCTTGAAAAATGCAACTCAGTGAACTTTTCGTTCTGAAAGACTTGCCCTGCTCTGTTAAGATTGAGGGGATGAATAACACGAGAGTGTTAAAATTCCAGAAAAACAAAAAAAAAATGCTCTGTCAAGACGCCGGGCGTACCTACACCAAATCAAAGAGCAGAGAACGCGTGGAACAACGGGTGAGAGCAAGAGAAAAAAATCATCACATTAAGTGTAGGGGAGCAGCGCTAAAGCGACTTAGTAGGCTTGGTTCTTTCCCAACAAAAAAAAGGAAGAAGAAGAAGCAATATCGTTTCGTGCTGTTTGTTTGCCTACTGTGGTAGGAAGAGAAGGGAAAAATGCACTTAAGTTGTGTGTTTCGGGATTTCTCCTTTTCGCACAGTAACGTTGCAATTGGGGCACTGGTTTTGCTCGGCACTTGGCTTCGGCTGTACTCGGAAACGAGTGTAGTGCATTTCGGAATGAAGTGTGGTGCTCTACAAATCGAAGAAGATAACGGTGTGATTTACACAGCGCACTGTCGGATTTGATAAGTGCGGACCAACCATGATTGAATACCTATATGCCATAACATAAACCATAAAAAATATCATGAACAAAGACGCTTTACTCTTTTGAACGAAAATTAAGGTCCTGGAAATGGTTTCTGAATGATTTCTAAAAAACCGTGATAAAATCGAAACAGTAACCGTGATAAAACCGAGCGTGAATCTGGCGAAAAATTGATAAAATCGAATAGTGATGAAATCGAGAAACTACTGTACATTTCGTAACCACACAATGCGTTAGCGATTGCTTTCGTCGCACTCTCCACTTATCATATCCTTATCCGAGAAAGAACTCATTTCTGAATGAGTTTATGAGATAACTACTCATTTCTGAGTGAATATTCTGAGTTATCCACTCAGAATATCTGACAGCACTGCTGTGTTGCTCTGAACTCGAGTTTCAGTCGGCTTTGCTCTTCGTGGGAGATGATGATATCAGCATTTATACTGTGTACAACATCATCAGCTGTCAACAGCAATCATCATTGCTATTGTTATCAATAGCGAATTGTATGAAAACATACGAATCAAAACAATGTGTTGTTTCGGCTCTCGAGGAACAGCAATTGTCCTATGCTAGAGTCAATGGAATATTCCGGAACCTATCGAAAACTGTAAATATCTACAAAATGTTTGTATTTCGAGCTGCGGAATACAAGTTCAGAAACAGTTAAATGTTGAATAATTTTACTGTCCACTTACTTTACAAATTCCAGTGTACACGAATTAGAAAACCAAATTAGCAATGCCAGCACACTTTCCTTCACAATTCTTTCTTCTTTTCCCTATGGCTACAAGTGAAACTCAATTTTTTTTACTTCAATGGTTGCTTCCATCAAGTTTCTGGATTTAACCAACACAATTCTGGACACTGTCTTATAACATATAATTATTCAACTTTGAACCTTCCCCATATCTGTTTTATTGCAAATCAGCGTTCTAAACTCTCTCAAAAATAACCAAAGCAACCAGATTTCCCTCAAAAAGGCTTCGTAGAAGCTTAATCGGCTCTCGTTCCTGTCCGAAGAGAATGCTAATCAGCCCAAAATTAAAGTTCTTAAAGCTACTTTAAAGTTCGTTGAAGTGGCTGAAGAGAATGCAATACAGCTTCTAAGAGAATGTCAAAAAACTTCTACGAGCCGAAAAAAATCCGGTTGACAGATTGCTCAGACAACCAGTCGACAGATTGCTACGTTGCCGGTCCATCATATTCTATTACATTGATTTGAATCAGGCTGGAACAAATATCATTTTCTTCTTTTGTCACCGCCCCCCCCCCCCTTCGAAATTTCCAAAAAACCCAAAGGGGGGAATAAATAAAGTTTGAAGTATTTTATGTAAATTTCGGGAAAAAAATCAAATATCCGAAAGATTACAAGACTAGAAAACAAAACTTTGAAGTTGGGAGTTATTACACTTTGTATATTCTTGAATTTATCGAATTTTTCGATAAAAAATTACTTGATTTTTATTTTTTGTGCAATGATATAGGATGCAGTTTTGTTGCATACAAGTTTTCGCGCAATTTTTTCCAATTTACCAATTTATTTGTTTTTCGCTTTGTTTTTTATTATCTCCCCCCCTCCCCCCCCCCCTCGCGATGATCCAACTCCGAGTGACAAAAGAAGGATTTGAAGTTTGTTCCGACGCCTAGAGAAATGAACCGCTGCTCTCTAGGTTGCATTAAAACTCTGCAATAGTTCATTGCCTCTGTAAGAACTAGTTTTTAAACTTAATTTCATTTGAGATGATTGAATGGGTTGATCAATAGATTGAACTTTATCTCATTTAAAGGACTTTCAGTTCTATTAATTACCTTAAAGTATCTTCTTTAAGTATCTTACCGGTGTGTTAGAAAGTGTTAAGTGGACGTTATCGACCTTCTTGAAAGAAGTTGCATTAAAAGCGCTTAGAAGTTCCGTTATCGATAATTTAACCTTTCACAAGGCGATAGAAGTGCCTGAGTAATTTTTACGTGACAAGAGTCACCTGAAGCTTCCGTAAAACATTTTTACAGCCAAATGTGAACTTCGGAGTTCATTGTTTAAGTAAAAACGCGACTTTTGGTTGCTTGGGAACCAATTTTCTATTTTTCCACTTCTACGACACCTTTAGCCGTTTACGAGTTATACACCGATCGCACTTATTTTCCTTTAAACTGCTGCACTAAATCAAATTTCTTCGAGCGACTAAATACCTTTATACAACTTTTCCAGACACTCCTCCAATTAAGCACTTCCTTTTAAAACCCAAGATTACCCAGGCAAAAAAAAATCACCTGGAATTCACGGATCATCCGATGCACACTTTTAAACTTTATTTCGCCCATACCATTTAAACACTTTTGACAATTTAATATCGCCTACTCCTCTGAAAATTTGGACATTTCAATAAAAACGCTCAAAATGGTCAGAAAATGCAGAATATAAATAAATTAAAAAGAAATTTGAACCGAAATGCACTGATTGTGATAAGAAATGTTAAAAATATAAGTTGAGTCACATCTTATATCTATTGACATAAATTGATAGTTGGGATAAGAGATGAATCATCCTAATGGATGAAAATTCCGGAAAAAAGTGAAGTATAAATTGATAGTTAATATTTTTTTTAAATTCAGTTAAGCCTTAAATAGTTATTTAAATTAAAGTTTAAAATCAAGAGGAATCATTCTCAAATACAAGAAGGGTTACTTTTGACTTTTTCGAAAAAAAGCTATTGGAGTTTTCTTCTAGTTTTTCTTTCCAAATTTATACGATATTTAATTATGTTTGGGTATTTTGAAAAGAAAAGTTGGATATGACAATTAATTAAAAGATCATCCCCAAAACATTGAAATGACATTAAATTACTTGAATGTTTCCAGAAAAATAATATTAATCGACCAATTGTTTTTAATTTTGAAATATTGTTTCTTTGGTCGTTTTTTTCTTATTTATTTATTTATTTACTTATTTATTTTATTAATTTCGTCAACCGTGACGTAGACAGTTTGATACATCTACATTTCCTTAGGAATAGGTTTAAGCAGTGACTGCTTTACAATTTTTCTTTAGAGTTTGTTTGAGTTTATGCCGAGACATTGTAAAATGGTTTCGCAGTGTTGATTGTAAGAGGGCATCATGCGATTTATTGGTCCGTTTTTCGCGTAGTTCGTGCGATAGTGATTAAAGAAAAAAAATAAATTTCGATTTTGGAGTTGCCGATAAGGTACACAAAAGTTTAATTTGATTGAATTTCTTTTGAGTCTATACGCTGCGAAACGAAATCGTTTACAAATGAAACTATTGCATTGCAACGCTACAATATTCCAGTAAAGACCTTACATAGGTTTTTGTTGTGTATGGGTCTTGAAAATTAAAGTAAATGCGCCTTATAAAGCCCAGCATGTTATTTGCTCTATGGATGATAGTATTGTAATGGTCTGTAAAAGTAAGTTTAGAGTCTAAGATAATTCCAAAATCCCTGATTCGTTCACATTTTTCTACATTCGGATCTCTTAATATAACTGTGATGTTCGGTGTTGTTCTTTTTCTGCTAAGTGATATTGAATGGCATTTTTTTTAAATTGAGCTTCAGAAGGCAATTTTTGCACCACAGGTAGAAAATGTGAATTTCATTCTGGAACATGCTGATGTCTTCTTCATTTCTTATTTCCAAATAGAGCGTCATGTCGTCGGCATAAATAAGCATTTTGAGATTTTTGAGAATAAAGGAAATATCGTTTTCAGTATGAAAAGAAGGGGCCTTAAATCAGATCCTTGCGGAACTATTGACTTGAATGGGGAGTGATTTCAGAAACTATAATAAATTTGCAGTAAGCTTGCAAGATTGCTCGGTTTTACCCAGACGTGAAAAGATATTGAACGTTTAATCTAGGAAAGGTTTGGTTGAGCACGGTAGCTCAGATGTTGTTGAAAAATTCACAGATTTTGTCCAGATTTTTCCAATTTATATGCAGAAACAAAATGAAAACTCAAGATCGTCCCTTATGGAAAAACGTGCAAACGAGAAAAACGCGATTGAAATTTCAGCTAAATTTCCAATATTTCGCTCAACTTAAACATTCACCGACAGTTTTTTCATAGTGAACAGTTCAAGTTCATCATTTTACAATGTTTTCTGCCAAAAAAAAAGTTACATTTCTTACAAAAAACAGCAAATTAGAGTCAAAAATGCTCCGTGTGACACTTTTGCGTAGAATCAGAACGCATACCGATGCTAGTTCTACCAAAAACTGTCACACGGCTACCATTATTCTAGCACTTTAAAAGCTCGTATAGTTTCTTTTTCCCCAAAAACTCAAGTTAAACCGTAGTTCAAGAAATACGTTTGTTCATAAAAATTTATAGTTGAGTATGGAATCCTGTAAGTAGTGCCTACCGAAAAGTGTTTTGTGAAAATTTCTCTGAATAAAATACTCAAAGCTTCTCGCTCCTCCTCCACCCTCTATTTTAGTGTTCTTTTCAGTGAATAAAATTAGATATATTCAACAGTTTAAATCATCTTAAGAGATTTTTTTTGATAAAATTTGCATTTTTCATAGAATTTTCTCTAGTGTGACATTTTTGCGTAGAAACATCAACATAGAGACAACCACCTTGATGAAAATTTCGTATAAGTTCAAAACAAAGTATACTTGTTTGTGTTTTTATTCTACAGTAAACACTAATGCCGTTTTCGTTTATCTCCACTCGCGCGGGGCAAAACTTTTTCTGAATAAACAAACAGAATCGTTACCCGGGACGATGCAAATATATGGTTGCTATACTCACCCTTATGCTTACCCCCAACACTGACAACTTTTACAGGGTGCAACCGCCTGCTTGAGGTTCAAATCTCGGGCAAAACTAGTGGACTTCTGAATTAATAACCGAACATAATAACAGCAGTTAGGGCAAAGCTCGTGGGTAACTAGGTTGCCACTGCCAATAAACGAAAACACTATAAGAAAGAGTGTTTCCAGCAAAAAGTGAAAATGAACCAATAGTCACATGGTCTTGCTTGGAACGGCAGTGAATACGATCAAAAATCTGCTTAGGTTTTGATAAAAACATAATATTTTTAGAATTTTTAATCTTGATATCATGATTTAATAAATAATTCCTAAGTTGTGGCCAAATATGCCGGGATATTATTCGATTAAAGGGCAGAAGACTTTGAGAGGTTTTAAGATAAAATAACTAGGATTTGCCCAAGCCAAATATGTGCGGGTGTAATCCAGCACGTTTAATGAAGTGTTCATTTCCCAGCAATTTTTCCGTTCCCGGAAATCAGGAAACCTGAACATCCTTTTCCTGGGAATTTCCGGGTTTCCGGGAAAAATGAAAAAAAAGGATAGTTGAACCCTCTACGAAAACAAACTAAACCAAACATACATATGTATATTTATTAAATTTCTACATGTTTCCCCTTATTCAATATTATTAAAAATTTAACCTTCATTCAACATTCATGTTGTAACCAGTTAAACTGATAATGGTTTAGTGATAATCTCTATATTCGAAAAATGGGCAGTAAGTTATTCAGTGTACTTAGAAAAAAAAACCCGATTTAATACACTTAACAGTGGATTTGAGCCTTTCTTTCAGATTCAAAACATATTTGTTTTGCGTGTTTTAATCCATAACGGTAGAATGTTTACAAAAATCACTTTTGTAAATGATTTTCGTTAAATGAAGCTCTCAAACGGAATAAACTATAGGGGATGAAAAAAAACTATAGGAGATAAAATTTGTCAAATTTGCCAAATTTGTCAAATTTGTCAAATTTGTCAAAAATGTCAAATTTGCCAATTTTGTCGATTTAATAAATATTGTCAATTTTATGGATTTTGCTAGTTTTGATAATTTTGTCGATTTTGTCGATTTTATAAGTTTTGTAATTTTTGTTTATTTGATTCAGTTTTGTCAATTTGTTCAATCTTGTCAATTTTGTCAATTCTGTAAATTTTGTCAAATTTGTCAATTTGATAAATTTTGTGAATTTTGTCAATTATAATAATTTTGTAAAATTTGTCAATTTGGTCGTTTTTGTCAATCTTGTCAATTTTGTCAATTTTGTCAGTTTTGTCAATTTGGTCAAATTTTTCAATTTCGTCGATTCAATCAATATTGAGATTTTGCGATTTCTGTAAATTTTGACGATTTTGTCGATTTAATCAATTTTGTCATTTTTGTCAATTTTAACAATTACTTCAAATTTGTTCAGATTTGTCAATTTTGTCAATCTTGTCAATGTTTACAATTTTCTAAATTTTGTCAATTTGGTCAATTTTGTCAATCTTCTCAATTGTGACAAACTTGTCAATTTTGTCAATATTGGCAATTTTGTCAATCATGTCAATTTTGTCAATTCTGTCAGTTTTGTAAATTTTGTCAATTGTGTCAATATTGTCGATTTTGTCGAAATAGTCAATCTTGTCAATTTTGTCAGTCTTGTCAATCTTGTTAGTTTTGTCTATTTTGTGAATTTTGTCAATCTTGTCAATTTTGGCAATTTGGTCATTTTGTCAGTTTTGTCAATTTGGTGAATTTTGTCAGTTTTGCCAATTTGGTCAATTTTGTAAATCTTGTCTTTTTTGTCAAATTGGTGAATGTTGTCAGTTTTCACATATTGGTCAATTTTGTCAATTTTGTTAATTTTATCACTTTTTTCAATCTTGTCAATTTTGTAAGTTTGTCAATAAAGTCAATCTTGTGAATGTTGTCAATTGTGTCAATATTGTCGATTTTGTCGAAATTGTCGATATTGTCAATTTTGTCAATTTTGTCAGTTTTGTCAATTTGGTGAAGTTTGTCAGTTTTGTCAATTTGGGCAATTTTGTCATTTTGTCGGTTTTGTCAATTTTGTTAATCTTGTCAATTTTGTCAATCTCATCAATTTTGTCAACTTTTTCAGTTTTGGCGATTTTGTCAATCTTGTCAATTTTGTCAGTTTTGTTAATTTTGTCAATTTAGTTCAATTTGTTCTTGGCCAGCCTGGCCAAAATGGTTAATTCGTATTTATGTGCCCTTTCCAAAAAAAAATCCGAAATGCTTCAAACACTACCATGGAGAACTTGGTGGCGCCACTGTTTGGATTGACTCCCAAGCCGTTTTCGTCAGACACCAACCCCAACAACAAAACGCAACAATTGCACAGGTTTTTCTATGCGAACGAAAAGCTTTCATTGCGCAACGTTAGATCTGAAGAGAAAAGGGAACGAAAAGGGAATTTGCCCGAGAGCTTAAAGCTCGAGAGGATTGAGTAGCATTTGTCTAATTAGATTTGCTTCCACGGGCGAAATTCTCTCCTGTCGTTCGTGCCTAGGAAGAAGCTTCCTTAGCACGAACGGCACGTGAGAAGATGAGAGGATGTGCATACATCGTCCGCGTACCCGTGTTGTTTTCCCCTTCTCAGAGCAATCTGTTTCTGAATATAATGTTTTCCGAAGTTACTATCGCTTTCGTACCATGCAGTGTGGGCATGACCTACTCATCAACGACTTCATTAATTTCGGGGTCGTACCCCTTGGTGAAAACCATTTTTATGTTTAATATTTCGGAGCTTCGGTTCCGAAATTTTTTGATATGGTTCGGTTTCAATCTGAACCATTAAAATGAAAAGTCATCCATTGGCCGGGAAAATTTGAACTGTCGTCATCCTCCCACACGGTTTCTGTCACGATGACATTAAACCTGAGTGGGAGTGAAGCCTATCTGTTCTCCCTTCCACACATCGACAGGACCATAGTTTTAGCTAGCAAGCGCGTATCTATGACGTCACGTATAATTTGACGTCATATATACGATAATCTTAATTTTAGTGATTCCTGGTTGTGGCTAGCAAGCCAAATTGACACGTTTTTTGGAGTGATGATTTGATGATAATTACTATGAAAATTTATTTTTCAAACTATTTTGTTATTTTTTCTTTCTTTTATAGATCGAAGAAGAAGAAAAAACAAATTTTTTAAGATAAAAATCATTTTTATTGTATTGCCCAGCTTCGCAAAAACATGCAAAAAAGTTTACAAAAAATCACACCAATACACACAAATACACAGACATCGTCTGAACTCGCCGAGCTGATTCGATAGGTACCTATAAAGGTATATCTAAGACCCATAATTAATGATCTCCCAAATCGACCGATAACTATACCTTTCTGAAAGAAAGGCAAAAATGTATGAGTTAATCAACCAACAAAACTGACTGCTTTTTGCTGCAAAAAATTGAAAAATTTGAGAAAGATTTTTCCTTAACGAAAGAAGATAGTTGGATAGACTTTATTTTATCCATTAAGTCTCCTAAATTCTCAGGTATTTTGTTACAAGTATTGTCATTTTATGTCAATAATTTTGAATGAACCGGAGATAATTAACATTGAGTTTTGTAAAACGGACCATTTCAATTCTTCTCATTGTTTTTTTAAATCATTTATCGTTTTATATTTTCTATGCTAAGTTTTCGAACGAACAAAACCATTTGTTTCATAATAATTTAGAAACCATATTAAGAAAAACAAGAACTCAAAATCTTATCCATATAACAAGTTATTTCCTTACTAAATCTGACCCATTTTTTCAATAAAGGTCGTATAAAAATCTGAGAAGAAGACTAAATAAATATGTAAGAATTTTGGTTTTCTGATGAACACGGATGTGCAATATGCGGTTTTAAAAGTGCGATGCGGCCAAAAAGTCTACCGTGGGAGAAAAAAGTAACGAATTGAGGGAGTTGTATTTGTTTTAGAATATTTTGTACAGCATTTGTGTATATTTATCTACATCATCGACAGTAGGTTGAGCTCTATATTTTGGGTTCCGGGATTCACGATCGTTTCTTGGGATTCGGGAATTCTTAACTTTTGGACTTATTGTGAAATTAGTTTTGAACTCATTATTAAATTTTTGCTTTTTAATTTTCATCGACTAATTTTATTTTAATCATATGACAATTTTAAACTTCTGTTTTGCCAAAACCAGTTACATCAGACAAAAAAAATTAAACGAATTAAGAACGCTTAACTATTTGAAAATTGGTTCTGAAAACATGAACGTCAAAAATGCTGTTTCTTAGTGTTATCTTATATATTTATTTCAGGTGTTGAAAATTCATCTCCTAAAATTAGGATATTATTGAGTGTTATCCAGAAATCAAACATAAAAATCAATGAAAGGTAACCGGTATAATTGTGCTGAAATAATTATGAAAATCAAGGAAGGAGAAACTCTACAATTGGGATATTCTTTCAAACAAGTTCTTGCTAATTTAAAGAAAAATAACGAAATTCCAATTTTTACATAAAAAAATAGATATCAAAATTCAATGAGCGGTGATAAAATTTGAGAATCGGAATTACTGAAAACGAAAAAAAATTAACCTTAACTTGCTAGACTGAATGAAGATGATCAATAGCCAATCCAAGAGCCTAATTTGCTCAATGCTCGATCCTTTTAAATATTTTTGTAAAATTTTATAACCGAACTAGGTATCTCCATCATCCGTTTTTCAGTTATTTTGCCATGCGATCGGTTAACTGTTTTACCTCATCATGGCAACCAAAACGTGCCGACAGAAAAAAAGACTTTATCCTTGCGAAAAAAAAAGGTTAAGATCCTCACGGGTTCTTAGCAAAAAAAAATCTGCTCAATCGTCGAAAAGTCGTAAAACGGTAAATTTTCCTACCTCAATCTTCCCGCTTTCAAGTTTTGTTTTCCTTACTTCGAATTTGCGTGATTCGCAAAATAACGATAGAAGCAAAAAAAGGATTCCCTGCACATCGGCAGCAAATTTGCAAATCATTTGATCGTTATATGGCTTTCGGCTTCTTTTTAAGAGAAATACTAGATGTATGCAATTTACGACGAAAGAGTAGACTTTTTTACCCCTATAACGGAACCCGTTACTTTTTCGCAAAAAATTTGCTCATCTTAATATTCCGATAGAGGCCATCATAAATGATGAGTTGAAGGTTTTTCCTTTGACTGGTTGAGGCCGAATTTCCCAGGACTTGGGATTCATAAAACAGTTAGAAAGTCGCATGGAAGGGTAACTGCAAATTTTTACCCGTTATAAACAAATTTATGCTACGCAGGTATTTTCAGCGAGAAACAGCCAAATGAAAAAAGTACAGTTTTGTTGGCAAAAAAGGATCTGTTAAGAAAAAAGGAACAGAAGCCAATTTTCTTAACCTGCATCTAGTGAGAGATTCTTTGGACATGGAATGGAATGAAACAATGCCTTTTTTCGATGAAATTTAAAAAAAAGAACTTAAAATGATGAAACTCAGTTTTTAAAACTGAATATTTTTAAAATGTTTCCTTAGTGATGTTTTGATAATTTCAGGTAAACATTTACGAATGCCAACTCACCAGGTGATCAAACTTTTCGATTCGTTTGCTATTTATGTAAATGCGTGCGTAATCAAACGCATTCTAGAACGCATTTTGAGCTGTCTAGGTTCAAAGTTCAACACGTTTAACCCTGCTTGCTTTGAAATAGTCAAAATTAGCTTGTCTACGTGCTTAGAACGTTGGTTCAAGTTTAGTCTAGTTTTGGCTTTTGGAGGAGACTAACAACCAAATTTTAAGAACTGATCCTTAATTTTCTAATCAATACCAAAAATGGCCATGAGAAAAGAGGATTTGAAGAAATGGAGTGATGTTAGACATTTTTCAAACTTGCAATGTGATAAAAAAAATTAATTTTATTTTTTTTTACGTTTTCAGACCTCCGATCGAATCACAGTTCAAGTGTCTCAAGGAATGATCTACGGAGGAAAAGATCTGCTACCGAATGGAAATCCCTACTACTACTTCAAATCGATTCCGTACGCCATGGCTCCGGTGTTCGATTTGCGATTCCGTTCTCCGGTTCCCCTGGAGCGTTTTCCGACCAACTTCCTGGATTGTACCCGGGAACGGAGACATTGCATGGGAATGGATATGTTTACGAAACAGATATCCGGCGAAGAGGACGGGCTCTGTTTGCATGTTTATACTCCGAAACTTCCTGGAGTCAAAGGGCTGGACGAAGACAGGAAGCTTCCGGTGATGGTGTTTCTTCATGGTGGAGGGCTGATGGGTGGACATGGAGGAAGTGGCCGATATATGCCGGATTATATCCTTCAGGAAGATGTGGTAGTTGTGACTGTTAACTATCGGTTGGGAGTTCTTGGATTCCTGTGTCTTCCGGAAGCTGGGATTGAAGGCAATGCTGGGCTCAAAGACCAGGTAACTTGATTAAGTCTCTGCAAGCCATTTTTTCAATTTTAATTATTTTCCAATTACAGCGTCTAGCTCTCCGATGGGTTCATCAGAACATTGTTCGATTCAGCGGGGATCCCAACAACGTGACCCTGTTTGGAGAAAGTTCCGGATCCATTTCGGTACATCTACACTGTCTAAACAAAGAGTCAAAGAAGTACTTCCACAAGGGTATCCTAAGCAGTGGTTCAGTGTTCTCCGATTTTGGTCACCAGGAAGCACCCGAGGAAAAGGCAAGAAAAATGGCACGGCTCTTAGGTTATGACCCCAAAAGTGATCAGGAAGTTTTGGAGATTCTCCAAAGAACCCCGGCCAATAAGTTGGTTCAACTTCAGTTTTCGGTCCTGTCTAAGCGAGAAGAAACAATCGAGAGTGTTTCGCTGTTTCCGTTTTCTCCTGTCATTGAGACTGAACGCTCTGTGGACTCAATCATCACAAAACATCCACTGGAGCTAATGAAACAACCGGATGCTATTGGGATCCCACTTATTGCGGGTTATAATGATTTAGAGGGCATGATAGTGCTGATTGATGCGTTGAAGCAGCTGGACGTTTACAATTTGGAACCGGAACGTTTTCTTACCCGAACTTTGAATGTGGACTTCCACAGTCCGGAAGCTAGAATCGTCGGGGAACAGCTTAGAAAGTTCTACTTCGGTGATCAATCCATTAGTCGTAAGACGCTTCCACAGTTGGTAGATATACTATCCGATAAATATATTATCGCATATCCGGTCATCGAGGAATTGTGGTCCAAATACGAACATAACGCCAAACTCTACGGTTACAGATTTTCGTTCGACGGACAGTTGAATAAGGGCAAAGCTCTGGTGCCATGTACAGACATCAAAGGAGCATCTCACATCGATCAAGTTTATTACCTGTTTAGCTCTGTTATCATGAACACGGATGTTCCTGAATCGTCTCCAGCCTACCAAATGCGAAATATTGTCGTTCGAATGTTTACCAACTTCGCCAAATACGGGGATCCAACTCCCTCGAATCGAAGTGACAAGCTGTTGCGGTTTAAATGGCGACCAGTTGAAAATGTCCCGGTGGAATCGAAGGAACTGAAACTGGAGCTGCTCGACATTGGTGATCAAGTTGGAATGGTTCGAATGCCGGAGCGAAAGCGGATGGAGTTTTGGAACGGTTTGTACGAGAAGTATAACGGACATATGGGAAATATTTACATTCCAAGTTTAAAAAATCGTGAAAATAAATAAACATTCTGATACCCCTGTTTTTATCATTTATGACCGAGGTTTTTTGAAGCACGAGGTTTTCCAACTTTCACAGACGAAATTTTTTAAATGAAAGAATTTACCCTTTTCAAAAAGAATCCTTTGTGAGTCAGCTTAAAGTTGTTCTGAGTTAAATTTCAATATAAATTATACATTTCAACAATTTCCAAGCTACAATAACTGTTTAGTTGATAACTAGCTGATCCCATACGAACTCCGTTTCGCTTTCATCTTGGAATATGTCATGAACAGTTCATATCATTCAAAACTCCTATTTGAAAATTTTCATCTCAATCCTATGTATAATAACGCCAATATTTCAAAAACTTTAAACAGTTGATATGGACAACTCCTTTGGCCGACTCCTGTTCCTAACTTTGATAAAAACAATCGATTACTCATCTCTTAAAACACTCATGGGCATATTTTCGTTAAAATCCGATTTACAATATGGCCAATATCGCTAAAACAACATTTGTCTTGTGTGGACGACCCCCTTAAAATTTGGTCATCCGAGTGTCTGAAAATATTTTTCATCATTCCTGATTCTTATGAGCATCCATGTCAAATTTCACCTCCCTAGGTCTCAAGATGGCTAAGTCTTTGCATTTGATTTATAAAGATATGCCCTTTTGTGATGTTAGTGCATGTTCCATATTCATGAAACGGCGAACATGTCACACGAAAAAGGAGAAACATTTAGTAGCTTACTTCCTTCCATTTAGTAGTCCTTCGAACATCAAAATTTAAAAAAATTGGGATTCGCATAAAATCCGCATAAAATTCCTATGTTATAAGGTTGACATCCTAAACCGTTAAGTCCCTTATACGAGTATTCCAAAGATTCCAATAAAATAAGCATAAAGGGCAAGTTAACAATTTCCAAATGAAACTGAGCGAATAAAACGTGAAAATTCAATAATATTTGGCAAAATAAAAGTGACCTATGAATTTTACAGCATCCACCAAATTCCACACAATCATGGATCACTTTTTTGCAAGAAAAACGAAACATTTCTTGGTTGCTAGCTCAACCCAATTGCCCCTTGAATGTACGCTAGCAAAGAATGTCCCCAAATGTTTGCTGACAACTTGTTGATTTCAATGTTGATATTCGGGTGTTGCCATTGACTTCTATGTGACTAATATAATTGTTACGGGCTACAATTTGGACCCCTAATGGGCTATGAAAGCGGAAAGTTATTCGTTCTCTCCTTAATAAAACCCTGATACAAAAAAAAATGTGTGCAACACTTTATTGTAACATGACACAATTTGGGTGCCTTGCTGTACGAACACAGCACAGTTTTCAAAAGTGTTGTGTTGGGAAACGGCACTGTGTTTTTGAAAAGCAACACAGTTTTCTAGATTCTTTTATCTATATATATAAAAAGCAATTTCTGTATGTTTGTTTGTTTGTTTGTTTGTTTGTTTGTTTGTCCTCTATAGACTCAGCCGTCTTAAGAGCTAGAGGTCTGAAATTTGGCATGGTTGTTCATTAGGACCAGGAATGATGAAAAATATTTTTAGATTTTCGGATGACCCCTTCTGAAGGGGGTCGTCCATAGAACACAAATATTGTTTTCGCGATATTGACGTTACTTTTCATCGGATCGTGTTGAAAATTTGCACATGAGTGTTTTGAAAGACGAGCAATCGATTTCAGGTGTAAAATTTTGTGTAAGGGGTCGGCCAAAGGGGTCGTCCATATTAAATGTTCGGTGTTTTTGCGATATTGACGTTATTATACATCGTATTCAGATCAAAATTGGTACACGACAGTTTTGAGTGACGTGTAATCGATTTGAGGTATCAAATTCAGAGTAAGGGCCGGAAAAAGGGGTCGTCCATAAAAAAATTTCCAGTATCTTAGTGATATTGACGTTGTTATAAATCGGATTGGAATGAAAATTTGCACATAGTAGTTATTAGGGACAAACAACTGATTTCACTTATCCAAACTAAAATCAGGGGTCGGCCAAAGGGGTCGTCCATATGAACTATTCACTGTTGATGCGATATTGTCGTTATTATACATCGGATTCAGATGAAAATTGGTACACGACAGTTTTGAGAGACGAGCAATCGATTTCAGGTATTAAATTTAGTGTAAAGGGCCGGCAAAGGGGGTCGTCCATATCAACTTTACATTATTTTTGCAATATCGTCGTTATTATAAATCGTATTGGAATGGAAATTTGCACACGGTAGTTTTCAGGGACGGGCAATCGATTTCAGATGTCAAATGTTTTGCCTGGGGTCAATGAATGGGGTCGTCCATATAAATTTAAAACTGGTTTTAGCAATTTTTACGTTATTATACAATGGATTGCTTTAAAAATTTGCACACGGGAGTTTTGAGGGAAGGGCAATCGATTTCAGTCATCAAAGATTGCATAAGAGCCCCCGAAAGGGGTTTAGGTTTTTGGCCATAATTGCGTTGTTATGCAATGATTTAGTCAAAATTTAAACACTTGGTTTTTTGGAACGGTCAAAGGATTCCTGTTTTCAAATTAAGCAGCAGACGACAGACAAAGTGATCGTTCAGTATTTTTGCAATTATTTCTTAACAATGAATTCAGAAGTGCATCTGGAAAATGCTTGGCATTTGGCTTTCATACAAAGTGTTCATGACATATTCCATGTTCAAAGCGAAACGGAGTTCGTATGGGAGCAGCTAGTGTATATATAATGTCAGAATCGGGAAAACGCGCGAAGAGTCTCCTCGGGCAGGATCTATTCAACATTGATCTTGCAAATAAAGTAGGTACGTGTAAGTTATGCGGACAAGCATTGAAAAGCTTGAGAAACTGGGTGTTTGTTCGCCATTATACTACCAAACATAAAAAGTTTTCCAAAGTGTTACATTTCACTTACTTTTCTCTTCATTTCGTAAGATGTCTCAATGCGCTAAGTAACAATTTTTGAATTAGGTCTCAAAGCATCCATTTTCCGCATTGCACATACTGCCACAACCCTTACTGACGCTGGGAATACTAATGGCACTACAACTTATTAACACTTGCTTCAAACTAATTATTTTTAAGGAGGGCACCGGTGATCGATTTCGGCTTTCACCATAATTGAAATATTGACTTTTTCTTGCACCGATGATTTAGATTGGAAAATATTAACAAAAGTTGAGATTTGAAAAAATACATTCAAATGAAGTTAATTCAGAACAAATTGTTTTTAAATAATAAAATTTAAAATTCAAATCAATACTGATGTTATGAAATCGCTTGGTACATCTTTGTACCTGAAAATGATCACATTTTCATATGTGATGAAAGAAATTAGAGAAACATGAACTATCAAAGAACGAAAGAACATAAGCCGTAAATATCATGAAAATTTCGAAAAAGATACAACGGCTCACCGACAGGACTTGAACCTGCAATCTCCGCTTCGGTACAACGGCGCGTTAGCCACCGTAGTGGAATTGGCTAACGCGCCGTTGTACCGAAGCGGAGATTGCAGGTTCAAGTCCTGTCGGTGAGCCGTTGTATCTTTTTCGAAATTTTCATGATATTTACGGCTTATGTTCTTTCGTTCTTTGATAGTTCATGTTTCTCTAATTTCTTTCATCACATATGAAAATGTTAAAATTCAAGCCGTCCTGCCCGTCGTATAGAAACCCTAACAATTTTGTTTAAAATTTTGACTGCCATTGCAAGGCTCGAATTCTCATGTGTATGTTCAGAATGAGTGCATGTTCGGAAAAATATATAGTTATTTCAGTTTAGTACGCATGATAATTAATCTTATTCAGATAAAGGGCCATTTGTCCGATAAACCCGTGTAACAACCCGTCCCTTCAATTTCATAAACAATTAGAAGAGGGGTAGGCTTAATAGCGGCACGTTACCTAAACATACGGGAGGAAAGTTGTGCCGCCATAGCTATAAGAAGTAATTTGTGTTCGTTCTGTAAACACTGTGTCTAAACTGAACACAACACAATTAATGTGCTGTGCAACATTCAAGTGTCGCACACAACGTCATCTGTGTCAACACTTTCGATTCGATGTTGCACACAATGTTTTTTATGTAGACTGTGTTACGTATCATCCGCAACACAACTAATTTGAACAACACAAACACAACACGATTTCGTTTCAGTATGCCGTGTCCAAAAATTGTGTTGCACGTACTGTGTTCGTGCTATTTTCGGTCCCTGTTTATAGGTGATGACCTTTTTTTTTTGTCGCCACGCAATATTGCAGTCTAGGGAATAACACTCATTACTTCAAAATAACCATACATTCTATACACTATCAATGCTTGAGACTATTGTGATGATGTCGGCGGTTCTACGTTTTCTGCTTTACTTCCTGTTTTACTACCATCTTCGTGGCATTCCTCACTCTTCAATTACTAATTCAAATAATTTCCTACCATTTTGCAACGAAAGTTTTGAATTTTTATTGTTTTGTCAGAAAATTCATGTCGAAACTCAAAAATCTGGAAATGTCTGGAAGAAATGACAAAAGTTTGAAAGTCTGGAAACCTAAAAAAATGTCTGGCAAAAGTCCAAAAAGTCTGGAAGATCCAGAGAAAATCTGGAAGGTTGGCAACGCTGCCTGTCATGCTGAGCGCATTGGAAAGCGCGACAAAGCTGATGCCAGGGTGTTTTGTAGCGCGACAAGTAGGAAATCCAATGGGAATATTGTTTGTTTGAGTAGACCATTTTCGGATGGGTAAAGAAAAATGCGACTTAACTGGGGGACGATTCACAAGAAAGAGAAATTTTATTTATTCTTCATTTAAAACTACAACTTTTCCCGCTTATTCAAATATGATTCAGCAATAGAGCGAACTGACATCATTATAGCGGTGGTCAGATGGACACTATACTTCAAGGCGCATCCCTGGAACATCAAGGTGACATTGTTTTTTTTTCGTTTTAAAACAGTGCACACTGGTATAGAACATCAATCTAGCGGAACTAAATTAATAGCGCTCATGGATGAAAAGATAGACTTTTGATGTCTTCGACAGTATTGCATAATTTTATAAGGCGCATACTTTGAAATAAAATATAGAGTCGAGGAGTCCACCAATAGCAAGATAAAAACGCTAACTTTTTTGTTAAGCATTTTAGAGCTTTGGTTTCTTCTACAAAGTTGTTTATCTTAACAAAATACATAACTTTGCTGAACAAGTCAAAGTTCTACAATTTTATTCTAAGGAGTTACAATGAAATTAAAAATGAAATCTTGAAAAAACAGTTTTTTAAACCTGGATCGTTGTAGGTAAGGCAAAACCATTTTCAGTCTTCGAAACAAAGTTGAAAAAAAGTTAAGATCTACAATCTTTAAGTACATTACGATGTGTTTTGAAATTGCTGAAGCGCTGTAGAAAGCATTTAGTGAAATATATTAACGATTTTCAAAGAGAAGTTTATCAAATTGCGCAAATTTTCGCACCATCAGCCAATGTGGATTTTATTTTTGGTGTTGAGAGGAATCATTACCATATAAAACTAGCGTGGAACTCGGTGGAACTCGACGCAATTTTAAGATTCAAAATCTAGTATTTTTTTTCACAAATATCCCTTTTTTTAGACACTTGTTTTTACAAACTTTGCTTCGGTCAGGATCGAACGAAATAGGGCTTTTGCACGGTGCATTAGTATAAGTAAGCCGTTGGGCAAACTAATGTGACAGCCCCATGTAAAATGAATACAAATCGACGAAAGTAAGATATTTTTCAAAGAACATTATTTTATTTTATTTACATAGTATTCCGTCTCACGACAGAACTTGACGAACATAATTCCTAAAATTCACTCGGTCCATGGCAACCGTTCTCCAATTTCTCGGACACCCCACGTTCACCAGATCACGCTCCACTTGGTCTAACCACCTCGCTCGTTTCGCCCCCGCTCGTCTTGTTCCTACCGGATTCGTAGCGAACACCTGTTTTGTAGGACAGTCGTCCGGCATTCTCGCAACATGTCCCGCCCAGCGTATCCGGCCAGCTTTCACCACCTTCTGGATACTGGGTTCGCCGTAGAGTCGCGCGAGCTCGTGGTTCATCCTTCGCCTCCACACTCCGTTCTCCTGTACGCCGCCAAAGATGGTTCTTAACACTCGTCGCTCAAATACTCCGAGTGTACGCAGGTCCTCCTCGAGCAATATCCATGTCTCGGGCCCGTAGAGAACCACCGGTCTAATGAGCGTCATATACAGGTTACACTTCGTGCGAGGGCTAAGTCTTCTCGACCGCAGTTGCTTGTGGAGTCCATAGTAGGCACGACTTCCGCTGATAATTCGCCTCCGGATCTCACGGCTGGTGTCATTGTCTGCGGTCACCAGTGAGCCGAGATAGACAAAGTCTTCGACTATCTCCAGCTCGTCGCCGTCGATCGTGACCTTGTTACTACTGGACAAGCGGGTTCGGTCGGTCTCGGATCCGCAGGCCATCATGTACTTCGTCTTGGACGTATTAATCATCAACCCAATCCTTCCTGCTTCGCGTTTCAGTTTGCGGTAGATCTCCTCCACCGCCGCAGATGATCTGCCGACTATATCAATGTCATCGGCAAAGCAGATAAGTTGACTGGATCGTCGAATAACACCTTCTAGCGCCACGTTGAACATCATGCAGGATAGACCATCACCTTGTCGAAGCCTCCTGTGCGATTCGAATGAACTCGACAATTCACCCGAGATCCGCACACAGCACTGCGAAGAACATATGAAAACTATTGAAAAGTTTCTGGTGTACGACACATTTTTCAAAAACTAGAATATTATTTTACTTGCTTGTGATTTTTTTTCTGATTTCGAGTGAGGTTCTATGAAAAAATGAAGATTTTGTACAGGGTACGAGCGTTTCTAGTGTAAGTAGGATAAATATTGCTGAAGTTTCTTAATCAATTCCGTGATGAAAACTCTTAACTTCATTTTCCTGGTTCAAAATTGTATAATATAAACCCGAATACGTGATCAAAGTATCTGGAGGAACCGTTTTATGTGCTTTACAATGATGGCTGGCTTGTTTTTTTTTACCTTTAGTTTTGCTTGGATCCGCACTGATATCCAATAAAATATTCACAAAATCATTTCCACTTGTTAGCAAATGATTCGAGGTATACTTTATGAATGTTTTTAAGAGAAATTAAATATTAATTTAAGGAAACAGCAATATTTTGGTTGAATTTTGGTCTTTTCGCATATAAAAATAACTGATGTGTGCCCAACAGACCTCTTGTATGTGTGTAGCGAAAGCCTTTTGACTGATATTTAGCAGCCTTGGTTACATGTGCAAAATTTTGTGGCGATCTATCAAGTTGTTTTCGAGATAGCGTCTAATGAATAAATTCTTTGACCGACATTTTCGGATCGAGAAAAATCTTGGAAAGTCCGGTTGAGCGACCTCAAAACTGCTGGAAATCATTCATGCGACCATAATTCATGTCGTAAATCGTTCTTGAAGTTGTAGGGGATCTTACGGTGAGCTTTAATTTCAATAAAAGTTCGAATGATCAATTCCACTAAAGTATGGGAAGTGAGGGGTAGAATGAAACGCAATCCGAACCTTTCGATTGTAGAAATGGTGAAGCTGGTTAATTTTTCTGTATGATTTCCCCAACAGACAAAAAACAGAAAAACATCATGTCTTAATGATAAAAAAAAAACTGTCCACCGATAATATACCGTTAACTGGGAGAACTTTGATCAGCGGGGTAACTTTGTTCAACATGAAATTTTTGCAGATAATCATCATTAACTAAGTAAAGCTTAGTTCTTTTAGAAATGGGACAGTTACGAATGCGTGTATCTCAAAAACCTTTCGTTGAATCTAAAAACTTTCTATGCAGAAAATGAAGGTAATTTTATGATAATTCATGAAAAAATTTGGAAAAAATTATTCATCGATTTTTTGTAAGAATAAATTCTACTTTATTCTTGGTACCTCCCATCGGCCAGCGCACCCTTTTTTTCAGTTAAGATATTGATCAGTTTTTCAAACTAATGCTTCGTCTAATCTGTATTTTAGGTGGCTACACCCTCTTCCTTCAATTTCCGCTACTTTTCGGATTAATACTTCTCTTTTAAAAGAAACTGAGGACAATTTAGCGGATACAGATGTTTCGAAATTAATAAATTTGATTATTTTTGAGCCACTTTTTGAGCGTTTTTATGGAATTTCTGCTGGCAAAATCTGGCAATAACGAAGTAAAACCATCATGAGATTAAACTTAAAGTATAATCGGTTAGTATAGATCGTAGTTCGCGAAGGGTACAAAAAAGATTACTATTTTTAGGCTATTAAAAACAGTGAAAACAATAGTTTTCGTTTTGAATATTGTTATTTCTTTCCACAGGAGCAGAATTTTGGCAAATCATAATATTTCATAAAAAATAACCAGTAAATACAAACTTTACTATACTCGGGACCTTGCCACGAGCAGACATTATATAAGATTCAAACGCTGCAATTTGTTTTAAATAGGGTATTTCATAAGTTTTGTCGTTCATCAGAAATCACCTGTCCCATAGCCTCGGAACCGGCTATACAGCTTACGAGCTCTTGAACTAGCAAAAATTTAGTGTTAGAGGTGTGATTTGATTGACTCATTACCAGGCATCACTTTCAGCTTATCGGAGGAAACATTTTTTTTGGAAATTTCAGCGATCTACCCTTAATTTTTTTGCTTTTTGAAAATTAAAAATGTTGGTATGAGACTTGATTCTCTGATGACCCTTAGCCGAAGATGCCGATCCCTGCTTCACTCCAATGCTTGATTTGAACTTTGTGGACATTTTTGACAGTATTTGCATACTTTTCCACCACTCACATACAGTAATTCTTCGAATAATCAACGCTTTAGTCAGCAATCAGTTTGATTATGATGGATTTTGAATGAAACTGTGCAAAATTATTTTTTCCTTTATCTCTTGCATCGTAAATATCTCAAAAACGCGTAAGTTTTGAATTTTGAAAAAAAAAATAGGTCGGATAGTACTTTTTACAGGCAACAAATTGCTGTCAAAATTTTGAATGTCCGAATACAAGTAAACGAACTATTAGCAAAAGAAAGTGTCCCATTTCTAAAAGAACTAAGCTTTATAAATTTAAAATATCTGAAAACTGTTTACTACGTTTGAAAGCCTTAAAATTGAGTTACAAATAAGCTAAATTTGGTTTTCATTAGGAGATTTTTAATGTAACTTTAAATTTAATTTCCAAATCTTAAAAATCTGGTATTTTGAAGGCTCACAAACAAACATCTCTCCTGATCAAATTTAAGTATTTTGAAGCAAATGGGTTGTTTAATGTGAAATTTCAACTTTTTTCTTGGTTTAGGTTTACACTTAAGATATTTATGGTCATTTGATGATAATTTTTGGATGTTGAAAAAAAAAACGATCATTTTCCGTGAAAAAGCCCGTGTAGAAAAAATGACTAAAAATCCTATCAAATGGTTAAGTTTGAAGAAAACAAGAACATGGGAAAAGTGTGAGGACTTCGGAAATTGCATGAAGGTAAAATTTCATTTGTTTATGAGGCCAAAAAATATTGAAAAATGTTTATAATTTTTGCCCCTGAGTGTCGTTTGAATTAACTGCAATCAATAATCATGTTTAATACTGCTCACTTCAGTAAGTGTTTTAAAACTTTTAGGTGTTACGAAAAAGCAATCCCTTCCAAAATATTCAAAAATAAATAAAAAAAATGATCAAAGTTCCCCCAGTTTACGGTAATCTAAATACGTTGGTGAAATGGTGCGGAAAATGATAGACCCGTTGGAAGGGTGAAATTTTGAAAAAAAAAATCGTATAGGAACCACCTGACGGATCTCCTGTCAGAAATTTATCATTGACAAGCTCCACCTGAATGTTCCAGAGTAGAATGAGAATAAAATTAAAAGAAAAATTTAACTAGTACTAAATTTTTCCGACGAACTGTGGAGGATGCAAATCGATGAGCACAACTAACGGCCAAATACACAAAAAAAAATGCCTTCAAAATCGACCAATAGGTTTCTCTAAGTTAAATACCATGTTTTTGTTGTATCTGGAATTGTGCTGAAGGGAAAACTTTGGAGGAATGATAGAAGTCAATAATACTTTTTTCTGGCCGAAGTAGGTAAATCTGCTTAACTTGACATAGTTTCGGGAAAACAGAAAAATATGAGTCATTTTGAAGATCATGCTTCGGGAACTGAATAACGTCGAAAAAAGCATTGGTTTTGAAAAATACTAGTTCATAGTGAACAGCTCGCCACAAAATGTTGCACATGTAAACATTGAATTACTAAGTAGTATCACTCAAAATTTCATCAATTTTCATCCATCAGCTTGATTTTCGCATTTTTTTTTTTGCATTTCATTACAAATTTCTTATATATTTATATGTATAAATAAATTAAAATGAACAACAAACATACCATACGCAAATGTGTTTAGATCTCTCAAATATTTGGTGAAAATATACGACTACAAAGTTTTCAAGCGTTTACGAAATTTTTGGATTAAAGTTATTGTTTTTGTGCATTCAAGGGTTAAGAAAAGATATGATTTATCACTTCATGAACCTTTGAGTTCATAAATCATATATTTGATCCCGAATGAAAAATTTCAAAACCTACGCTTTTGACAACAACTTGGCCGAGACCTAAATTGATCGTTATAATAGTTAATCTAAATTTCATTGATTTTTTTTAAAGGTATTTTTTTCATCCTTGACAAATTGTTAAAGAATTCGATATAAAAACAAAATATTTAGAAAAGCGGAAAAAATTATGAACCTATGAATATATACCCGGAAACTAACATTTGATTGCAGCTTTTTAAAATATTTGTTTCCTTTTTTTCACTCGGAAATAAAGGTCATCGTGTTCTCAATGAAACATACACAATCAACATTAATTTATGAGAAATTTTTTCAGAAGGAATGAAAGAGTTCTAGGTTAAGAATTACAAAACAAAAATAAGAAAATAAAAATTAAATTTTTGCTCGTGAAACCCCTGTTAGTTGAATAGACTGAGGGTGACATTAAATTTAAATCCAAATGCATAATCGATTCTTTAATTTGGTCAACCAAAGAGAAAAGATCGGGCGTTTTTTGCTGCCAGCTTTTTACGCATTCAAATTTATTCTCGAAATCGAAACACGATCGGCACCATGTCATTACACGTTGTTATTCACTTCAAACGAGCTGGTGGGAATGCGAACGTTGGCAATGTGTCCGTTGTACTTGCGGAAGATTTCGGTCCAAAAGTTCATTCGCTTCCGTTCCGGCATCGAGACCATTCCGATGGTGGGTCCAATGTTGAGAAGTTCCAGTTTTGGTTCTGTTGGGCCGTACGGGGGAATATTTTCCGTTGGAAGCCATTTGAAAGGAAGTAGTTCGTCGTTGTTTGAAGGTGTTGGATCACCGAATTTGGCGAAGTTAGTCCACATTCGAACCATTTTTGCTCGCATTTTGTACGCCGGGTCGGTTGGTGGAACGCGATTAGTTTGAAGTAAAGGGGAACTGAATACGTAGTACACTTCATCGATGTGGGTTGCCCCTTTAAGAGTTGTTCTTAGCAGAGATTTACCTTTATTGAGGGACCCATCAAAGCAGAATCGGTAACAGAAGAGTTTGGCTTTGCGTTGGTATCTGGACCAAACCTCCACCGATATTGGATACGCAAAGATGTATTTGTCCGAGAATACCTCCACGATTTGAGGTAACGTGTAACGACTTACCGGTTTGTCGTTGAAATAAAATTGTTTTACTGTTTTACCAAGTTCTCGAGCCTCCGGGCTGAAATAGTCAATGTTTAAGGTCCTAGGGATGAACCTTTCAGGTTCTTGATTGTACAAATCGAGCATTTTCATCGTATCAATGAGCATCATCATTCCATCACAATTGTTGTAACCCGTCAGGATGGGTATTCTTATACTGTCCGGTTCGCAGAGAATCTCCATCGGGTGTTTGGTTATGACAAAATCCGGGGAACTTTTTCGCTCGATTACCGGAAGAAACGGTATCTGAAACACTCGTTCAACTTTTTCCTCTCGTTTGCTGAGTACTTTGAATTGAAGATCGAACAAATCTCTAGCGGGAACTTTCCTTAGAATGTCAATAACTTCTTCATCCGATTGAGGATTGAAACCTAGCAAATTGGCCATTTTGCGAGCTTTCTCTTCCGGTTCATCACAATGAGCAAATTCTATGAATGTACATCCGCTGGTCATGATACCCTTGTGGAAGTACTTTTTCGATTCCTCCGAGAGACAGTGATAGTGAGCGGCTACAGCTCCTGAACTTGCACCAAAAAGAGTTACGTTATTGGGGTCCCCGGAGAATTGGCGTATGTTCTGGTTGACCCATTGAAGAGCTAAGCGCTGTCAATATATAAAAAATTGCGTTATTTAATATCATGTTGAAAAAAATGTTATAAGTCTACCTGATCCTTGAGTCCAGCATTTCCATAAATCCCTGCATCCGGAAGACATAAAAATCCAAATACTCCAAGTCGATAGTTTAAGGTCACAACTACAACTCCATCCTGAACCAAAAAATCCGGAGTGTACATGGAACTGTCGGCGTGACCTCCAATCAGCCCTCCTCCATGAATGAATACAATCACCGGAAACAGCTCCGATGGACCCTGTCCTTTCACCGGTATTTTTGGACTGTACACATTTAGATACAACCCATCCTCCGAACCGGAAATCTCCCGCGAAACCACATCCAATCCCATGCAGTTGCTCCGTTCCTTGGTACAGTCCAGATAGCTAACCGGAAACTTGTCAATCGGAACCGGGGACCGGAACCGGAGCTTTCCTACCGGTGGTTTCGCGTACGGGATTCCCTTGAAGCAATAATAGTCGCCTCCATTTGGCAGCGTATCACTGGATCCAAATATGAAGCCTTGAGCAACTTTGACGGCTACTCGCGAAGAGGTCTGTTTCTAAAACATTTTTATTAGTAAGTTAACTGGACCAAACAAACGAAAAACTCACACGCGATTTCCATTGATGCCATTGGAAGAAGGAGCGTCCTGTGCCGACAGACGCATCATTTTGCTTGAGTTGTTGAAATTTAGAATATTCGTCACAAAACAACAGACCCAATTCAACCAATCTAACGGGTGGCAGAACGATGTCTGAATAACAGTAGTTTAGTAACGTGTATTTATGGATTATTCATATGCTCCTCGTTGGCGACACGCGCCAGCTGTTCAGCTTTTTGTCACCTTCGACACCTGAATTGGTTATGGAAATTTTCTAACCCACGTGCTAGTAGTTTAATACCCGAGCACTACAAACACTCGGTTATAGTGACTGTTGATTAAGTTTGATCATAATAAAATTATTCGGAGAGGATTAGAGTGTCATTTCCTCTAATAACTCCGGCGAATCAAAAATGTTCCAAGCATATTCATTCAATGTTAGGGGGAATGCATTCTATCAGCATGTTGAAAATTTTTTCACGGCAAAATTGAACCACCTCCAATGACATTGACGTTCCAAAGAAAAAGCAGTAACGATCAATCAAGGTTTCATATTTTAAGCTAGGATCATCATATTCTATTGACATAAATTCTTGATTATTGAATAACAGCCAACATTCCTTGATAACTAAGAAACGATGAATTCCTTTTAGACGGTCTTTTTTAACGGCTTTATTATGAACGATTTTTTACCTTTTTTTATTGGAATAGAAAAAAAAATCGTTCAAAACTAGTCGTTGAAAAAAAGATCGTTTCGATTTATTCAACGATTTTATCGAATTAGGACGATTTATGAACATGTCAATAACAGATATTTGAGATTCCTGCTTTTTTCCAGACCACATCTAGGTGGTCATTCGACTCTAACGTAACAGCCCGGTAGATCTTTGGACTGGAATGGTTACAAGGAGACCCTGCGCAAGATTCAGAACAACCGTGAAAGAAAACATCATTGAGCTTCCCGATTTCATCCCGACCACTTCATTTTTTTTTTCAAACGATATTTTTTTAAACGTACACGAGAAACGCTTGAAAAACGAATCCTTCGTTCAACTCTACTTTGCGTCTGATGTACAGAACTTTTCACATTTAAGATATTTCACAAATAGCAAGGATCAAGGAATTTTTAAAATCAAAAGTTTTTTTTTGTACTTTTAGTAGATACATATCTAGTGATGTTTGAATGAAATATTTCGTTTTCCCATACAAATTTCCAAACAAAATTAAAATTTGTTTCGCTAATTCAGGACTGAACGAATCGATTCCAAATTTTGTATTGCTTTTTCTGGTAGTAAAAAGAACCCAAAAAAGTTATGGGAGGTGCAAAAAATTTTAAGTTTGAAATGATTCATGATGATTCAAGGATCAGATTTACGTATTTTCGTAAAGAAAAAAAAAATTATAAAAACACGATTTTGAAAATATTTTTGTAAAAAACCTCAACAGCCAGAAAACAAACTGCGGGGTAGAACGCCAAAACAAGTGGACAGAACGCACCATATCGAAAGGGTGGTGAGAAAAGGACAATGATTATACAAAATGTAATAATTGAAACATCAAATGTTTAATAACATGTTAATTTTTTTTTGTCAACCAACCATACTTTGCGAAAAATGATTTATTTTTTTTAAATTTATCGAAAACTTCGCTTTACAAAACACACTTATATACATCCTTATAGGTAAAACGCCATCAGGTAGGCAACAAAATATAATTTCTTGACTGATATCGCGGCAAACATGGAGGCGGATATTTTTTTCGAGTCGAATATTGGTGAAGCTTTTTAACTCGAACAAGGACGAAATTTGTTAGAACTATGCATTGTTATCGTAATTTGGGAGTCAGCAAACAAAAAGAATGCCATTTTTTTTATATTTAGGTTTTCTCAAAAGTTATCAGCATTCAAAATTTGAACGTAAAACACGTAGTCTTTTGATCATTCTGCCCCAATTTTGATATGATTGATTGTAGTTAAAATTTGTGAGAAGTTTGTTAAATACAACAAAATATTTATAGTCTTCCGAAAGCACTTACGAGTGGAAAAACGATAAGCTGTAGTTTCATCAGATTGCGCGGGCTGGTTTACCATGAAACCTTATATGCTACCCATGAAAAATAACAAGTTTCGTGTTGATTTTATTATTCCTCCTGTTTCTATGAACTAAAGTCGTTTTAATGGACTTTTCGTGTGATAAATGATGATAAACCTTGTTTGCTACAATAGAAATGAATAAAACATCATTAGAAGCCATACCACAGAGAACAGACGCACACGCTCGAGCAAAAAATCTTCAAAAAAGTGTGTAAAATTTCAAATGCTGACATCCAAAAAATACGTTAGAAATTGACTTGAAACAGTGCCATCTATTGCGCCGTTCAAAAGTTACAAATCAAATTTTCAAGTGGCCAGTTTTCGAAAAGACGTAATCGTATATGAACTCATCAATAGTTAAACTAATGCCGCTCTTAAATAGACGGGTTCAATTTATTACTAGATAAATGCAATAAGAGCTCCTTTGGACTGGACAGAATTTAACTTCCTTTATTTATACGGTTTAAACTTATTGACTTTTTTCGATGAGTGAAACTTTTCTTAATATTTACGTGACGTTTCGGGTAACTTTTTTTCACCCAACGTTACGTAAATAAAAAACCCGATTTAATACACTTGACAGTGGATTGTAGCCTTTCTTACAGTCTGTAAATTATATTTGGGTACATATAAAACAAAATGAATTATGAATTATAATTAATGAATTTCATACGCAATAAATCCAAAATGAATTTAGGAAATAAAGATTCAAAGTTTTTATTAGGATAAAAGTATTTTTAATATAATCATAAATTTCATATAAATAACCTTATTTGCAACTAATTGGAGATTTTTGAATAACTAGATTCTGGAATATCATGTATGATTCCGTTTCTAAGACATTATAACCTAACTCGATTTACTCCTTTTGGAGTTACAGCATATGATATCTTCAAAATGGAAGGGGTATAAAAATTAAGAATACAATTTAAAAAAAGATACCTGACCATGTATTTCAAATAATTCAACCTCTCAAGTAGAGGAAACAAATACATAGATAAAACTATTGGATAAAATTTCAATTGCTAGAGTAAAATACGATACAAAAATGTAGAAAATCGGTAGAATAAATTTTGAAAATTAATAATATTGAAAATTTTGAAAGCGTAGTATTTTGAATTTTGTTATTTTGAGATTTTTATTCTGTTTTGTTGATTTTGTCTATTTCGTTAATTTTGTTAATTTGGTCATTTTTTCCATTTTATCAATAATGTCAATTTTATCAATTTTCATGATTTTGTCAGCATTGTTAGTTAGTAAATTTTGTCAATTTAACCAATTTTCTAGATTTTGTCAATTTTGTCGATTTTAACAATTTTCATGATTTTGTCAACTTTTTCTAATTTGAAAATTCTGTCAATTTTTTCAAATTTGTCAATTTTGTCAGCTTTGTCAATTAAGTGCATTTTGTCGATTTTGTCATTGTCAATTTGGCCAATTTTCTCAATTTTGTCAATTTTCTTCGATTTTGTCAAGTTGGTCAATTTTGTCAATTTGTCAATCTTGTCAATTTTGTCAATTTGGTCAATTGGGTCAATTTTGTAAATTTCGCCAGTCAATTTTGTCAATTTTTTGAATAAAGTGAATTTTGTCGATTTTGTCTGTGTCAATTTTGTGAATTTTGACAATTTGGTCGTTTTGGTCAATTTTGTCGATTTATGTCAGTTTTATCAATCTTGTCAATTTTGTCAATTCAGTGAATTTTGTCGATTTTTTCATCGTCAATTTTGTCAACTCTGCCAATTTTCTCGATTTTGTCAATTTTATAAATATTATCAATTGTTATGATTTTTTCAGCTAAGTGAATTTTGTCAAATCAATGAATTAAGCCAAGTTTGTCAATTTGGTCGACTTGGTCAATTTGGTCAATTTTGTCAATTTTGTCGATTTTTGTCAGTTTTATCAATCTTGTCAATTTTGTCAATTTAGTGAATTTTTTCGACTTTGTCATCGTTAATTTAGTCATTTTTTTTCAATTTTGTCAGTTTTATCAATCTTGTCAATTTTGTCAATTTAGTGAATTTTGTCGATTTTGTCATCTCTTTTGTCAATTTTGTTAATTTTGTTAACTTTTTTCAATTTTGTCAATTTTGTCAGTTTTGTTAATTTTGTCAATTTTGTCAATTTTGTCAATTTTGTCAATTTTTTCAATTTTGTCAATTTTGTCAATTTTTTCAATTTTGTTAATTTTGTCAGTCTTATCAATCTTGTCAATTCAGTGAATTTTATCTGCCAATTTTCGATTTTGTCAATTTTATATATTTCATCAATTCTATGATTTTTTCAACTAAGTGAATTTTGTCAAATCAATGAATTATGTCAAGTTTGTCAATTTCGTCAATTTTGTCAAATTGGTCTATTTAGTCATTTTTTTTCAATTTTGTCGATTTTGTCATTTTTGTATTTGGTCAACCTGGCGAAAAGGTTTTTTTTCTGTTTCTTCAACTTTGTCAATAATGATAATTAGCTTTTTAGCTTTATATGCATGTTCCAAAAAAAATCCCAAATGCTTCAAACTCTACTATGGAGGGCTTGGTGGCGCTACTGTTTGGTTGTCATCTTCCATTGGCTTCAGCAAGTGAAAGTTCAGATTGACCTCCAAGCCGTCATCGTTTTTCTCTAGACACCAACCCCAACAACAACAACGCAACGTTAGATCTGAAGAGAGGAAGAGAAAAGGGAACAAAAAAACAAGCCCGAGAGCTTAAAGCTCGAGAGCATTTGTCTTATTGGATTCAATTTGCTTCCACGGGCGAAATACTCTCCTGTCGTTGCTGCTTAAGAAAAAGCTTCGTAAGCACGAACGGCATGTGAGAAGATGAGAGGACATACATCGTCCGCGTACCCGTGTTGTTTTCCCCTTCTCAGAGCAATCTGTGCCTGAATATAATGTTGGGCGAAGTTACTATCGCTTCCGTACCATGCAGTGTGGGCATGACGTACTCATCGACGACTTCATCAATTTTGGGGTCGTACCCCTTGGTGAAAACCATTTTTAAGTTTCATAATTCGGGGCTTCGGTTCCGAAATTTTTGAAATGGATCGGGTTCAAACTGATCCATAAAAATGAAAAAAAAATAACCATTGGTCGGGAAAATTTTAGCTGTTATTTTCCTCCCATACGGTTTCTGTCAGGATGTCATCAAGACCTTAGTGGGAGTGAATTCTATCTGTTCTCCCTTCCACACATCGACAGGTCCATACTGATAGCAAGCGCGTATCTATGACGTTACGTATAATTTGACGTCATACATACGATAATCTTGATTTTAGTGATTGCTGGTTGTGGCTAGCCAGCCATATTGACACGTTTTTTGGAGTGATGATTTGATGATAATTACTATGAAAATTTATTTTTCAAACTATTTTGTTTTTTTTTCTTTCTTTTATACATTGAAGAGGGAAAAAAATCAAATTTTTTAAGACAAAAATCATTTTTATTGTACTTCCCAGTTTCGCAAAAACGTAGTGACAAAGTTTATAAAAAAATCACACCAATACATACAAATACACTGACATCGACAGAACTCGTCGAGCTGATTCGATAGGTACCTATAAAGGTATATCTAAGACCCATAATTAAGGATCTCCCAAATCGACCGATAACTATACCTTTCTGTAAGAAAGGCAAAAAAAGTTGTTTCATTCACCGAAAAAAGTCAATAACTAAAACCCGTTCAAAAGTACTGGTGGTAAACTTGTATTCATTTCTTTTTTTTTTACATTACTGAGGCAATCGAAATAATTAACAGTTTTACAATAAGTCTTTGCACTTCTTGAACGGTTATCGCCAGAGGACGAATCGGCTATATCCAGTCAATTAGGAACATTATTGACGATCAGTCTTATCTTTTGTTGAAAGAAAAGAAAGTCTTACCTACCAGAACTGTTTCTAGACATCTCAAAGCGGGTTACTTTCAAGTATCAATTTTGCATCATAATGTCCTAAATTTAGCATTTCTAGCTTGAAGGAAACAGCAATCAATTTTCAGGATATTTTTTCCATTATGCAACTGGAAGAAAGGGTTATGAAACTTTAACAGCTATTTTCTTGAAACATGTCAATGAATTCATACGACCTATCCAAAACTGACCAAAATTTTGTTTTTTTTTCTCAGTTTGGTTTTGACAGTTCTCTTTGGTGTGTTTGGAGACATCTGGTGGCCCAGCCAAAAAACAAAAAATGTTTCAAAACTATCGTTGAAAATTTTACACAAGTTTCATGGGCTTGCTTGTACGTCTGTTCTCTGTAGCCATACGTAAGTGTGTTTTTGAGAAAGATAGGCATGAGCCATCTTACCCCGCTGGTGCATCTTGTACAGTTTTCCCCTACTTATTCTCTTTACTTTGAAAATCCATGAATCCATGATCCGATAAAATCTGGAAAATCTTAAATGTCTACCCATAATATTTTGCACAGAATAGGAAGATAAAAAAAACATCTCCCATTTTAATGAGGTTCAAATATATTGCACAAATTCAAGGTTAATTACTATAAAATCTTTACCGTTATTTGTGAGTAATTTAAAAATGAATAAAAAGGCTTTATACAAAATTTTTGCTGAGTTTTATTAGGGCAATATCAGAGTAAAGGGTGATCGGTCAAAATTTGGTGAACATCACCTTGACGTAATTTTTCAATAATACCGGGAGGTATTGAAATTTAGATAAAATATGAAGAACTTGAAAGAAACATTGAAAACCAATGGGATTTAAACTTAGATAAACGAACAATCTAGAATAGTGATTTTCAAAGGGGTCCCTACTGCCCCCTGGGATCGTGGAGAGCCTACAAGGGGTGGTTAAGAAGCTCAGAACTACCTTTTATTGTTGTATTTCTGTACAAAATTGTTCGAAAATACTCCTAAGGGGCGGTGAGATCTAAAATATCGAGACAGGAAGGTGGATAGAGAAAAAAAGTTTGAGAACCACTGATCTAGAATGATCACTTTATGCACATAAGTATGAGTATGAATAATGCAAATTTATTGTGAGCTTTTCAATTTTTATTGAAATTTGCGGGAATCTTTATTAAATTATCATTCCAATCACTATCCTAGATTTGAAAATCAATTTGAAACTTTTCCGATAGAAGTTTTCTACTGTTGATAATTATGTACTTTTATTTTAGTTTTTTTCCTGAATTCAGCATATCATGTTCCAATTGATAATTCTTGAATTTTATGCAATGTAAATAGAGTTTTAATTTATTGACATTTTCAAGTCTTGTGTTTTTTAGAACAATGAAACCTGGTTTTTCAAATTTTGGAGACTCGAGGTCTTGTTAAACCTTCTAAACTTATCTGATTTTTTCAAATGATTACAGATTACGCACAGGATTACATATTGTCATCTAAACATTTTGATTTAAAATTTTCAATTTTTTTCTGTCACAATTAGAAAATCTATTTGATAAATTAAATTTGATAAATTATTTTCCAATATTTGCAATGAAATTTAATATCCGCATCACATTTTTCAAATTTTAACACAATACAAAAAAAAACATTTTTATGTGATGATACACTTTTTTTTTTTTTACTTTTCTACAAATATGTTTATTTCTACCAGTTTCATATTACAATAAACAAGCAACAAGCATATAAAGAAGGCACGTGATATAACCTAATACATAATATCAACGGCAGATTTGAAATTCACAAATTATATTTTAAAAACGAAATTAAAACATTAAGGTCAACGTCAACTGTGTTTGTGGAGAGAATATACTGTAAGTGTTGTGTGAAAAGCTGAAACATTAAACTTTTTTCATCGTTCACAAATGTCCGAAAAACGGGGAATTTGAAATCCGAGAACACAATATTTCTTGTTTTACGTGTGTTAACTAACTTGATCTTACTAAGCGTGTACCACCAGCAATTTCGAACTTGGGAACATTCCACCAACCTATGATTAATATCTTCAATTTCTTGAGGACAATATTCACAGTATGGCGAAATCCCTCTTCCAAATCGAAATTGATTTTCTGCGCAAGCTATTTTCTCATTGACAAGAAGATACCACGAGGATTGATAATCAGATGAAATTGACTTATGAAATATATTCTTCCAAATATGTTTCCAAGTATGGTCTGGATATTTTTCAACTACATGTGGCTTCGGTAGAATTTGAATAAAATGGTTATAAATACTTGACGCCAAAGGATTTTCAATGCATGTTTGAGGAAGATAAGGTAAATTTAACCAAAGTGTTTTTAGAAATTGTGAATTAATAGGAATCTGTTTAATATTTGGAGGATTTCCAATATTTTGAGTCAAATTAATTAAAAAGGGGGATACTGTTCCTAGTTTCAAAAATCTTGCTATTAAAAGTGATTTGCATTTGAACTCCGGTGATATCAAACTCAATCCTCCATCTCTTTTAGGTAAACACAACTGATTAAACGATATTCTTAGACTTTGATTAAACCATAAAAAATTCCCATATAAAGATTTTATTTTGGCTATAATTTTCTTATTTACCGAAACTGTTGAGGCAACAAACCATATTCTGGATGAGGCATATGTATTTAAATAGATTATTTTTTGAATTAAATTAAGTTTTCTATATCTATTGTTATTCAACATAAAATTAAGTTTTTGACAAATATCTTCCCAGTTTTTGTTAACCATTTTTAATGTACTATTATTGTACCAAATTCCTAATATTTTTACATCCTCCTTAAACTCTACCCAGTTTGGTACATTATTCAGTTCTCGGTTAATACCTACTTTCATAGAGTACGTTTTGTTATAATTTACTTTCGCTCCAGCTGATTTTTCAAAATTATCAAAGATCAACTTGGCAACGTTTATTTTATTAGGATCATTTAAAATCAAACTTATATCATCAGCATAACAATTTAATAAATCTTCATTTCCGATCAAATTATCGTTAAGTTTCGATATCAAAGGCTCTATATAAATACAGAACAATAACATCGATAAAGGATCTCCTTGTCTCACTGAACGCTCTATTTTTATTTCGTTAGATAAATTTCCGTTGAATAAAATTTTTGAAAATGAATTTTCTTGGCATGATTTGATAAAAGATATAAAATTGGTATTTAATCCCATTTTTGTTAAAGTATCAATTAAAAATGAATGGTTTACTCGATCAAAAGCTTTTTCTAAATCAAAAGAAATTAATATACCTGTTTTTTTAGTTATATTCAATTCGCAGATTTTGCCCCTTATTGAACAGGTTGCTTCATATATGTTTCTGTTGTGACATGCACATTTTTGTGCATCTGAGATTATTAAATGAATCAAAGTTGATAATCTGTTCTTTAAAATTCTCGCAATAAGCTTATAATCGAAGTTCAGAAGAGTAATTGGTCTGTAGTTTTCAATTTTGTTTTTATTACCTTTCTTTTTGATTAGAATTACTACTCCTTCAAGAAATTTCTTAGAAATTTGTCCATTCATTACTTCATTCAAAACTAACAAAAACTCATTTTTAATGATATTCCAACAAAAAGTATAAAAAGATTTTGTCAAACCATCACAACCTGGAGATTAACGTGACTGACTTTGCTTAGTTCCTATCCAAGCTTCTTCCTCTGTAATTCTATTCATTAAGTTTGTATTTGATGTCAAGTTTTCGGGAAGCACCTTTGATGGATGAAAAGGAGGGCCATCAACCCGTTGCTCTTTAAAAAGATCAATGTAATAAGAGACTATTTCTTGTTCAATTTTCGTTGAATCATTTTCAATTGTGCCATTTATTTCTAGAGAGCATATAGAAGAACCTCCACGATTTCGAACATTTTCTGCAACTTGAAAAATAGAAACATCTTCTCCGGCTATATATGTTTTAGAGTTTTGATAGAAACTGTTTGATATCATTCTCTGATTGGTCAACATTTTGCCTTTGATTTTATTTATTTCTCCTAATAATAATGGATTTTATAAGTAATCTTTATACAAATTATTCAAAGCACAATAGAAAAACTCCTCAGTATCTCTGAATCTTTTCTTAATAACGTTTTGTTTCCATTTAAAAAAAGCCACAATTTTTATCTTCGCGAAATCAGTCCACCACGATAACCACGAATTATAATATCTCCTCTGAGTTATCCAATAGTTCCATTTTTGTCGAAATTCTAGCAAATTTTCTTCATTAAGTACTATATCATTAAATCTCCAAACACCTATTCCAGAACTTTTGCCCAAATAAGGTAAACTAATTTTAAGTATAACCGCTTTATGGTCAGAAAAAGAACACAAATTTGATTTAATCTGTAATACATGATTTTTAATGCCTTTACTCACATAAATTCTATCTAACCTTGCACCAGAACCATTTCTTACAAACGTGTAATCAATTTTAGTTTTATTCTTTATTTCCCATGAATCAATCAACTGTAAATTTTCAACAAAAAATTTCAACGAAGAACTGTAGTTTGATATATTACTGGCATCTTTTTCATTAATAACACTGTTGAAATCACCTCCTATTATTAAATCGCCAAGCCCATTATTTACATATAAAGGTAAAGTGTTTTTGAAGAAATTTTCTCTATTTATTTTGTGTGCACTCCTTGAAGGCGCATACACACTGCATATTGTTGTATTTTCGTTAATTTTAAGACTTATTACACGACTATCAAGACTTTTTCTAACATTAGATACTTTAACATATGATTTTACAAGAATTGCTGTACCTCTTTTATTATTATCAATATTAAAGAAACTTTCAAAACCGTTCATAAAAAATTCTCTTGAAACCTCTTGCAATAACAAAATATCCAGATCCATCAAAAAAATAAAAGTTTTCAAGGCATTTATTTTATTTCCATTTGTTATTCCATTTAGATTAATTGTTCCAACATTGTAACACAAATTATTATTCATATTATTCATATTTTTCTTTCAAATCCTATTTTATTTTCAGTTATTATTTATTTTCAATAATCATTTTTCCCGCTTCATTCCCATTATCAAAATCATCATCAGAAAGAAGTGCCCTGTAAGAATTGCTTTGCAGTACATTCTCAATGTGATGAATACTGTTCGTAGAACCGGTTCGCCCATCGGTTTGTTTCCCCTTCCGCCCAACCGTTTCCCGCAGGTTTCGAACATTTGATCGCGATCGTGAGTTCCGTTGTGTGATTTTTGTGTTCGTGTCTGTGTTAGTATTGGTGTTGTTTCGTGGTGCTTTTGGTGTTCTGTGTGCGTTGCTGAGTTGACCTTCATCGCGAGCAATATTTTTTCGAAGCAAATCATTTAAATTTGTGAATTTCAAACCTACCTCGGATCTAGTATCAATATTGATTTTGCTGCCTTCAGTGTTCGCCTTGCTTGTAGTTGCCCTCTCTTCTTGAACATCAACCCTTTTGACAGCACCGGCATTGTTCACGCCTGTCGCAATAAGACGGTCGCTGATGCTTCCACCTTGCAGTTGCATCTCCATGTAGCTGGCTTCCATACACTTACGCCCCCAATGGACCGGTTTGTGGCAGTGACGACAAGTTTGCTGCTGATGCTTGTAGGTGACCAGTGAGACTTCGCCACATATGTTGATGTGAGATGGAACTGCGGTGCGAAGTTTCACTCGAACCGCACGAATCCCACGTGTGTAGTGATTTTACTTGCGAGTATTCCACCTTCAAACTTTCGTTGACAAATTTTGAGATGATGATCATGTTGACTTTTCTTGACGGAACGTTTCCCATATCGATGACCAAAGTGTTCAAACGTGGACCATTTGATGTTAGATGGTAAGCTGGGGCCGCCATCTTACCACGTGTTTGGTTGTTCTGTTATCTGGGACACTGTCCACAGACTATTGTTTAAAAGCGCTCGAGACAATAGCACACCAGAGTTAAACGAAAGCACGGTGCGCCTCTGGACCGTTATTATAAAAAAAAATTGTCCATCAAATCCAAGTACGGGGCTCGATTCCTTAGGTCATTCTGCACCTCTGGGTAAATTTAAAAAAAAATCCCTAGCAGAAAATCCGAGAAATCTTGATTTTAAGGTTTTTGTTGAGAAATTTCAAAATAATTCATATTCAAATTATTCAATATCATCAAAAAACCTCCAAAAACGTCAAAAAAGTGGTCCAAGTCATTTCCAACCAGTATGTATTTGTTGCCGTTGATAAAATTATGATTATTTACAACTGACTTAACTCTCCAAACATGGCTTAAGTGTATTATAAGTATGGTTTATTAGGGGTTTAAGTTTAGTTTAAATTATTGTTTCCGTGAAGTTATGGGGGAAAATGAATTTCAAATCAGTGGTGCTTTTATTGGTTAGTAGGAAAAGGAAACAGTGAAATAGTAAAAAGTAAAAGTAAACTATAAAACAGCAATACAACTAAAAATAATGAATGGAACATATTAAAAACTCAAAACTAACACATATGGTTGCTGTTGTAATCAATCAAAGAGTTTAACAAACGGTCGTTATAAACCTTTGATGATTTGGGAGCTTTATATCGCTGCCAAATCACATCAAAATCAGCATGTACGGATTCGGAGGCTTGCTCATTGTGAAGCCCAAGTCCTCTTCCGGCTTCTCGACAGAAATCCGCCACATGGTACTTTGTAATGTGATATTTAGATGTGAATGGAAGATTCAGCTTCTCCCAGCTGCTGGCAAAATCTGCAATAGCCTCCTCAAACCCATGCTCGAGTTTAAAGGAAAAGCATTTTGCATACACGTTTTTGAAGTTATTCAGAACCTGAAAATCGTAATATTTATTAAAAACTTGGTAAAGTTTATTTAGTAGAACAACCAACCGTAACGTAATCTGAAAGTTCAGGGTTGTCTGCCAAACAATTGGTAGCATCCAATAGCGCGTGGCAAGCTCTTCCGGTGAAACCGTACGTCATCTGTTGGTGTCTCACCTGTGCTTGTTCCACCCATAAGTCTACCCAGTCTGGTGCTTTCTTCTCAAGTGACTTAAAAATTGTATTAATAATTCCAAGCGTTATATGTAACGGTGGAGGCGGGCAAAGGTTCACGATTTTGTCTTCATCACTACCCGAGACCAACGGGGCATTCACGCAGCTTGCGAAGTTCTTTCCATTCAATTTCTTTTTTCTTGTGCAATTTTCGTTTATACTTCCTTTGGTTCTCGCGGTTCCGTTTGCTACACCGAGCTCGCTCTTTAAAGCCTCACAGTATGGACATGGATTCTTCGAAGAGTGGGCCATTATGCCAATTATAATATTTATAATCTTGAGGTCCCCAGCAACCAAGTATTCGAGCTCGTGTAATTTGAGAAGTTTCGTCCAAACGGGGGAAATATTGTCATACTTTTCAGCGAGATTTGGTGAAAGTGCAATGATGAAAAGCTTCTTCACGCCGCCATCCTTGAAGCCAGCCAGATGTTCCATTTGCGGAGAGATCACAGATAACGTTATCTTGAAGAAGCTCCTACCCCCATCAATTCCTATTTTCACCACAAAATCATCAACAGGTGGTCTTGAACGTTTGATACGGTTAATGAGTTCCGGTACATCAGTGCAATATGCAACAACATGATCTGACGAAGGTGCTACATTTCCTGTGATGCTGGACAACTGAACTACATCAAACAAGTCTTTAAGCTGCCGGTTCATTTCAATCAATTTCAACCGCAGTCCAGATTCTATATCGACTCCAGAAGCTCGAATACTTTTAATCACACCTAGATAATAGATAGATTATATAAAACAACCATTGTTATGAATAAAATACTAATTACCCATTGTTTTCCTCATGCTTAGATTGTTTTCGCCTTTGACCTTAAACAAATCATCTGCACGTAGTTTTTTGGGAGGTTCTGGACAAGTTGAAATATGAAACTTTCTCGAATACAGACGGTCTTCCACGAAGATTTCGCAGAACACATTTTCCATCTTGATGGATAAAATATTTTTTTTTTTTTTTGGATTTTTTAAATCAGGTGATCAGTGATGGTTTGAATCATTTGACTTAATTTAGAATCATTTGCTTATAACTTCTTTTGAAAACATTTTTCCCAGAAATGATGTTCTAAACTTTAGTAGAACTAGATCTTAGCTGCAACTTTTGTGACCAACACAAACCTGTATCTCTTATGCCTTATGAATGAGAAATCGAAAAGTTTAAATTTTTGAGCAATGATCGTAATCACAATCATTTGGATTAGCGGATTGGATTAAATCCTACAATTCATACCACATTAAAGATAGATATTTATGACATACAAGAAAGTTGTAGCTTAGATCTGTATCTACTAAAGTTTAGAACATCATTTCATGGAAAAATGTTTTCAAAAGAAGTTATAACCAAATGATTCAAAAATAAGTCAAAAATGATTCAAACCATCACTGCAGGTGATTATTTTAAAATATAGTTTTACCTGGTGAATCTGGCTTTGAACGCATATAGTCAGCTACTGCCGCATCCGCTGAGCTTGACGAGGGCTCTCCATTATTCAAAATTAAAATGATTTTCAAATTCGACGCTCGGGTGGATTGAGTGCAATGGTGCCTTTTTCCTCTTCCGTATTCACTGTAGCAAGTTTTACAAATTACCACCGCTTTACACCCATCAATGTCTTCTGTGTCTGGACTGGACCTGGGTCTTCCGCGCTTGAGTTTCTTGGGTTCAAAACCAGGCAGGTTGCTTCTGCCCTCATGTATACCGGCAGCAACACAAATCTCACATTTGCACATTCCTTGAGATCGCGTGATGATTGAATTTTCGAGCTTGTAACTTCGAATCCTGGGGACCCTTGTACCTCCCTTGCTGAACTCTCCACACGACGCGCGACATGTTCCGCAAATGACCGACGGATACAAATTTTCTCTGGATTCAAAATCTTGGAGAAATTTTCGAATAACAACTCTTATACCTGCACTTATCGGTCGAAGCGACGATGTCTTAGAAAGGCAGAGTACGCAAACCAAATTTCTGTTCTTTTCGTGAACATCCATTTTGAGGACAAAAATTGACGTTGAGAATTTGAAGTTGAATCCTTTTGATTTTTCAAAGCCCACTTGTGTCCCCGCTTTTGTGCCGGTCGACTGTTTCGCTGGTCATTCGCTTGTAGGTAGTTTCAAGCCAATGATGATTACAAGATTTATTTAACCTTAAACCACTAATAAACCATACTTATAATACACTTAAGCCATGTTTGGAGAGTTAAGTCAGTTGTAAATAATCATAATTTTATCAACGGCAACAAATACATACTGGTTGGAAATGACTTGGACCACTTTTTTGACGTTTTTGGAGGTTTTTTGATGATATTGAATAATTTGAATATGAATTATTTTGAAATTTCTCAACAAAAACCTTAAAATCAAGATTTCTCGGATTTTCTGCTAGGGATTTTTTTTTTTAAATTTACCCAGAGGTGCAGAATGACCTAAGGAATCGAGCCCCGTACTTGGATTTGATGGACAATTTTTTTTTATAATAACGGTCCAGAGGCGCACCGTGAAAGCGTCTTAACCACTCAACTGCCGAACACAGACTGATTTCATTGATATATTGTTTTTCATACATAGGCTTGAAGATATTATTTTAAAATGATACACTGAACTGTGGTTCCGATTTCAGTGTTTGAATTGTACTCTTGAATACTTATATCCCTATTTCCATAGAGTTTGAATTTTATTCTTTTGGTTTTTAATTTAATTTTGGGTTCTAAGTCTGAAATTTAAATGTTATTTCTCAGTTTTTATGAAGGAAGTATTTATCCATCTTTCGATAAAGCATATACCGAGCTATAAATGACTGAATAAAAATATTTGTACATCAATCTTTTTTAAATTTCTATTCTATCTTATCTATAAAATTTCGGTTGCTGGCATATTGAAAAAAAAAATTGTTGAAGTTGTTTTTGTTGTGATCGATTACTTTTGTGACGTGAATTCACGCTGGAATTGACCTTTTTTGACTTTAGTACACACAATTTTGATTTCCTGTTCTCACTGTGAAAATAGAATATCGGTGTCTTCGAATGAGTTGTAGAATTTAATGTACTTACCTTTTCAATAAAACAACAATGACCGAAGTTATGCTTATTTGGAGTTGTGACGTGAATTCACTCAGTTTAAACAAAACAGAGTAGGTGACTAAATTCACGTCACATAATATAAAGTTATACTGAACCATTCTTTAGAGCCTTAAAACTTTATGTGCACTTTCAAATAAGAAATTTTGTTGTTCCGACTTTAAAAATCATAAATTTTCAGTACCTGCACCTAACTTTTTCCTTTTTTTATTGGCACTTGAATAGCAGATTATTGAGGAATCATACGTTAAAATAACTACTGTCTTCATTAAAAGATTCACCAACAAAAATTAATTATATTTTCAATTTTTTTTGTATTTTTATTTAAAAAAATGAACTTATAAAAAAAATCAACTAAATGATGCTCGATTTGTAAAAATCCGACCATCTGGACGGTAAAAGCAGCTTTCAGAGCATATTTTCCGTATAAAATTTTACAAAAATCTATTTTGTGTCGTGAATTCACTCATTCGCGCTGTTGTAACTCAGTTGGATTCCAAACGATTTCTATAAAATTTAGTGTCTTAGATTCGTCTTGTCATTTTCAAAGTAGATCCCATTTTTTTTTGTCAGAAATTGTCAAAGTTTTCTCGTAAAATTAAAAAGCTCCCTTTATTGTGACGTGAATTCAATCATTCGCGACTTTTTTTGTTCGCTTTTCAAAACAACTACATTGGATCTAAACCATTTTTTTCTCTGTAAAATGAAGCAGTGTTTTTTGGCTTCGAAACGTACTTAAATAATTTCCAAAACGAATTCATCCATTTATTTTAATTTATTATTTTGTAAAAGTTGTCAAAATAACCACTTTTTCCAACAAAAATTTGATTTTCAAAATCATGTAAAATATGTGTAAAAATCTGTATTCCCTTTTTTCTGTTGGTTTTGTGTGATTTGAATTTTCAAAACTATACACAAGTTTGAGATTTTTTGATACGCGAACGGATAAAAATCACTTTTGAACGGTACAAGCGCATGGAATTTGTCTATAGGTTTTTAAAGTAAATTTGAGAAAACTGCATTAAAATTGCAATTAAAGAGGTTCAAATGGAGCTATTCATATCATTTTTGAAACACCTTAGAAGCAATCCTTAAGTAAACAATAATGTATCAAACCATTTAGAAAAAGGGTAGACTGCCCCAAATTTGTATGGAAAATTTCGAGCTAGTGAAATGTTATGCGCTGCAGGCTGAAATTGATCCAAGGCCTAGTACTAGGTCTCATGCCAAATTTGGGCCCGATCATATCACGGGAAGGGGTCGCTCAACGAGCCTAAGGTTGGTATGGGATTTTGAGACATTTTGTTTGGGACGAACATGAAAACCCAGTTTTTCATGAATAACTTTGGTCCCCTTCGGCCGATTTCTTTTGAAAACGGTTTTTCAACTATGAAAAATCCGAAGACTGCATTTCGATTCGAGCTAGAATAAAAAAGTTATTAAGCTTCAAAAAATGGATATTTTTTTAAGGGTGATATTTATCACTATTAATGAGAGACACTGCTTCGAACATTTTGACGCAGCGTCAACAGTGATAAATATCACCCTGAAAAAAGTTACCCCATTTTCGAAGTCTAATAACTTTTTAATTATAAATTGAATTGAAATGCAGGCTTCGGATAAAATATTTTTCATAGTTTTGGCTTTAAGAAAAACCGTTTTCAAAAGAAATCGGCCGAAGGGGACCAAAGTTATTCATGAAAAACTGGGTTTTCATGTTCCTCCCGAACAAAATGTCTCAAAATCCCATACCAACCTTAGGCTCGTTGAGCGACCCCTTCCCGTGATATGATCGGGCCCAAATTTGGCATGAGACCTAGTACTAGGCCTTGGATCAATTTCAGCCTGCAGCGCATAACATTTCACTAGCTCGAAATTTCCCATACAAATTTGGGGCAGTGTACTCTCCATATAAACTAAGGTTGTCAGATTGTCCGGTTTTATCCGGGTTTGCCCGGATATTTGATACGAAATTTGACTTTGTTTGGCAAATCAAACAAAATAAAACGAGTTGTGTGGAATTTTTTTTTATTTATGTCTCCAATGACATTTTTTTAAAGCATGATTTGCAAAAATATTCTTGAAAGGTTTTTTTTTTGGAAGCCTGAAATACGATTCAAAATCTGTCCATGAGTTTTAATGAAATGTGCCGGGATAAGGACGGAGGCATCCTGACGGACAATCGTGAGGTGATCAAAAGGTGGAAGCAGCACTTCGATGAACACCTGAACGGCGCACATGCAGGAGATCAAGACGGTGGGGGAAGGTACATCGCCGGCGTAGCAAACGACGTGGAGGAGCCACTCCCAACGATAAGTGAAGTTAAGGAAGCCATTAGCCAGCTGAATAGAAACAAGTCGGCTGGGAAGGATGGCATCGCAGCTGAACTCATCAAAATGGGCCCGGACAAGTTGGCCGATTGCCTACACCGGTTGATAGTCCGGATCTGGGACATAGAACTGCTACCGGACACCGGAGGAGTGGAAAGAGGGGGTAATATGTCCCGTATACAAGAAGGGCGACAAATTGGACTGTGAGAACTACCGAGCGATCACTATCCTCAATGCCGCCTACAAAGTGTTGTCCCGAATCCTACTCCGCCGCCTAACGCCACAAGCAAACAGATTCGTGGGAAGTCATCAGGTCGTCTTCATGGAGGGACGGTCTACGACGGACCAGATATTCACATTACGGCAAATCCTCCAAAAATGCCGGGAACACCAAGTCCCTACGCACCATCTATTCTAAGACTTCAAAGTGCATACGACACGATCGACCGTAACGAGCTATGGAAAATCATGGACGAGAACGGCTTTTCCGGGAAGCTGATCAGACTGATCAAGGCGACGATGGATGGAACGCAGTGCTGTGTGCGGATTTCGGGTGAATTGTCGAGTTCATTCGAATCGCGCAGGGGGCTTCGACAAGGTGATGGTCTATCCTGCATGATGTTCAACGTGGCGCTAGAAGGTGTTATTCGACAAGTGGTGGGCGAAATGCGGGGCACGATTTTTAACAGATCCAGTCAGCTTATCTGCTTTGCCGATGACATTGATATAGTCGGCAGATCATCTGCGGCTGTGGAGGAGATCTACCGCAAACTGAAACGCGAAGCAGGAAGGATTGGGTTGACGATTAATACGTCCAAGACGAAGTACATGCTGACCTGCGGATCCGAGACCGACCGAACCCGCTTGTCCAGTAATAACAAGGTCACGATCGACGGCGACGAGCAGGAGATAGTCGAAGACTTTGTCTATCTCGGCTCACTGGTGACCGCAGACAATGACACCAGCCGTGAGATCCGGAGGCGAATTATCAACGGAAGTCGTGCCTACTATGGACTCCACAAGCAACTGCGGTCGAGAAGACTTTGCCTTCGTACGAAGTGTAACCTGTATATGACGCTTATTAGACCGGTTGTTCTCTAATGTTTTCCATTAAGTAAAAACAAGTAGATAATTCAAAAATTATCTAGGTTGATCGTAAAAAATCCAGAACAATTTCGAATTCCAAATAAGTCAAAATACGTATAGGTATACGATTTGTATACGCCAATTCTCCTGTTAGGAAAACTTTTCCATCCTTCTGCTGAGCGTTACAACCAAACCAGTTCGGAAACAAACGAAGGATAATACGTTGCTCAGAGTTGTCTTATGAGTCGCTCTTCACAGATAGCATTCAGAGGTGATAAGCGACAACTTGTATTTTCAATGTCGCTTATCATCGTTGAGTTGATTCATTATAGATAGGTGATTTGTTGCATTCGTCTGCCCGTAGGATACAATGAAACAAGATTCTTTGCAGGAACTCGCTCTAGGCTGACAAAATGACACGCGGGATTGTAACAGAGAGAAAATACTCCATGTTTGTTTCGGCGGAGAATTCTCTTACTTGACGAAATTCTAAGATCACTCATTCCAAAAAAAAAAAAAAAAGAATTGCATCAAGGACCCATAAAAGTGAATTTTTCGGACCGATTATCAGAATAAAGTTATACTTTGCGATGGAGCTTGATGGACCAGACGGCTAGCAGTATTATTGGTATGATTTGTAATTGAATCGGAAGTTGAGATGAGCAGGAGTTTTGGCGATTGTACATTTTTGTGATGATGATTCTTTTGCAAATCCGGGAAAGCTTTCTGCAGCGTAAACTTCCACAAATCTGTGATGGGAAATTACCATAAAAAGGATGAATATGGGCCTAAATAAACCTGGAAAATCAATATTGAGACTAAATTTGGTTTTAACTGCAAGATAGTGCTACCATCTACGACTTGAAACTGGAAAAAGTGTGGTTTACTTAACAAAATCATAGTTTTTTATTTTCAACCTATTTTTTTCTGATTAAAAATTATTCTCGAATGTTTGTTTCATCATTTCAAGTCATTTAAATGAAGAAAGTAAGTAGTTTGGAAAAGAATTACAGCTCAAACATCAAATTCCTTAAATCTAGAGGAGCATCTCTTAAAACCCCCTTTTAATACCTTTGAAAACCTTTGGAATTCTGGAAAACTCCTTAAAATGCAGTTATCTATTCAAATAATTCGTAGAAGCATTATTATTCACTTTTACACAGTAAATTTGCTAAAAATATTCTTGTTTTTGTTGAAAAACTCAAGTGGTGCTATTCTTATTTCGCACCCCTTTTTCACATTTTTGGTCCTCAACGCCAATTGCTACGTCCAAAAAAAGTAAACTTATGCTTGATTTATCTGTTATGCAAATCAGAAAAAACTGTGGAAGAAAATTTTCGTAATTTCCATTCATTTATATTTTTACAAGCAAAACATAGTGGTGCTATTCTTATTTCGATCACTGTAGGAGAGAGCGTGTACTTGGGGATAAGTTAATAAGCGCACAAGACATATGGTTGCATATCAACCCTTAGTAGGTTATATTATACATCTTTGATAACATATCCGAGTGGAATAAAACGCTTAGTAAGCAATCAACTTTCACTTCAACCTATAGTGCAGGTGAGCCTGATAACATATAGTAACGCGGGGTAATTACCACAATAGATCAACTACTGATCGCAGTGGGCTCTCCCCTACAAGGAAAATATAGGTTTGCATAGATTCGGTAGCAATCAGATATTAATGTGCACAAGAACCTTAGCGTAGAAAATTGAAATTCAAATCAAGATCCACGTCAATTGTTTTACATAAAAATGATTTCATCTAACGTTGCAAGAATTTATTAACACCAAATAAATAATTATAATATGTAATATGTTATTTTTAACTTTAATTTTTTCATGATTATTTTTACTGATTTCAAATTTTATGGAGTTACTTTAGATTGCGAAAACAATTTTTTTTTCTCAAAACTAAACATATAAACAGTTCCGCCTTTCCATCAAACAATAAAAAAAAATCTAAAAAGTGACCCAATAAGGTCACCGATTCCAGCCGTTGAATCACCATTCAACGGGCGCCAGTGACTGAACAGCTTTGGTGCGGAACAGGTCGCGGGCAAAATTTGAACGGTTTAGAAATGGTAATGCGAAGTACGGCTCGCAGCCAACCTTCGGGCGATCGAAACGCTCGGGTCATAGTTCAAGTGACTCAGGGTCACATTTGCGGTGCTACAGATGTTCTTCCGAACGGAGATCCATACTATTTCTTTAAGGGGGTACCCTATGCCCAGCCCCCGATCGATGAGCTACGGTTCCGTTCGCCGGTTCCGATTGATCGGTATCCGGTAAGCTACATGGACTGCACCAAGGAGCGGAATAACTGCCTCGGAATGGACGTCATAACGAGGGAGATAACGGGCGATGAAGATGGCCTGTATTTGAACATTTATACTCCGAAGGTGAATCGGAAAGATGGAACAGCTGATCTTCCTGTGATTGTTTTCTTCCATGGTGGAGGATTAGTTGGAGGACATGCTGATAGCTCGATGTACCTACCGAATTATTTGGTTCAGGAAGGAGTGGTTGTTGTTACAGTCAACTACCGATTGGGTGTGTTAGGATTTCTCTATCTGCCGGAAGTCGGATTAGAAGGGAATGCTGGCCTTAAAGATCAGGTTTGTTGGCCGGCAATTGGAATAAGAAACCGTCAATGGATTCAAAATAATTTACTTTCAGCGCATGGCATTGCAATGGGTTCATCAGAACATCGCACGATTCAGCGGGGACCCAAAAAACGTCACTCTTTTTGGAGCGAGCTCTGGTGGAGTAGCTGGGCACTATCATTGCCTCTCAAAAGAATCGAAAAAGTACTTCCAGAAAGCTATACTGACAAGCGGATCAGTTTTCATTGATTATGCTCATCAAGAATCACCGGAAGAAAAGGCACGTCAACTGGCTCGTCTTCTTGGACATGACCCTAAAACTGACGAGGAGGTGTTCAAAGTTCTGTGTAAGGCTCCTGCTGACAAACTTTTCAGATTACAGTTCCAAGTACTCACCAAACGGGAAAAGACCTTCGAAAAGCTGTTCCAGATTCCATTTTTACCCGTAATTGAACGTGAGCAATCTTGCGATGCCATCATAACCAAACATCCAATAGAACTTATGTCTGAACCCAATGGCATTGGAATCCCGATCCTCACGGGGTACAACAATCGTGAAGGTATCATGGTGCTCATTGACGCAGTCAAACATCTTGACCTGTATAATAAAGAACCTAAACGCTTCATACCTAGAACACTTAATCTAGACTACAATAGTGAGGAAGCTCGCGAACTTGGAAAGGAAATCAAGAAGTTCTACTTCCAAGATAAACCCGTATGCCAAGAAACAGTCCCTCAGCTGGTGGATCTTTTCACCGATAAGTACCTCGTAGCTTATCCAATTATCACAGAAATGTGGGCTCGATTCCAGCACAATTACAAACTTTTCATCTATAGATTCTCATTCGATGGAACGCTCAACAAGGGCAAAACTCTCATTCCGGTGGCCCCTCTGAAAGGGGCAGCCCACATCGATGAAATCTACTACCTGTTTAGTTCACCGATACTAAAGACAGAAATCCCAGAGACCGATCCAGCCTACCAAATGCGCCAAAAGATGGTTCGACTCTTCACGAACTTTGCCAAACACGGGGATCCAACACCTTCAACGGTGGATGATCCCCTGATTGATTTCAAGTGGACTCCGGTTGAAAATGTTCCGAAAAACGGCGCAGGATTGAAAATGGACCTGCTCAGCATCAAAGATAATACTCATGTTGGTATGGAACCGATGCCGGAACGAGGTCGAATGCAGTTTTGGGAGAAATTGTTCCAGAAGTATAATGGTCACATAGCGAATATTAAAATTCCAACACTGCCACTTGATATGAACAATAATATCTAAATTTGTAAACATTGAACTCTCATAAATACAAAACGATTCGTTTTTTTTGTTTAAACCAAAACTTAAGAGTCGATGGAGTTGTTTTATATATTGAGAGAAAATAAACAAAGACAAATAAACAACATAACACTGAAAATTTAAAATATAATTATACAAGCACACAATCAAATGTAGAATCAAAAACACAACTAAATATTCTCATACCCCACCCAAATGCCATCTTTCATTTGAGTTATATTTAAAAAAAAAGTTAAAAAATATTCATCCTTAATTATTTTCAATTTTTTGAAACATTCCCGTCTGTTTAATTCTGAAAGTTATTGAAATGAGGTATACTTACGTGTACCAGTAAAATCAAGAATTCAAGAAGTATATTAGTAATAAGAAGGTTAAAGCTATCCCTCGTAAGAACTTTGCATAAAAAAGATTCAATTGACTGGAATCTGAAATCAGAAACAGTACTTAATAATGATTTCGCAATCGTTCAACGCTTTTCGATAAAAAGTTATCATGAAGATGTTGAAAGTTTTTAAATAATTGGAATTAAAAAGATTAAGCAAAATCCAGTAGAACTTCTTATGTAAAATAGGGAGTAAATGAAAGGAAAGTAATGAAACAAGTAACGAATTATTACTCAAGCACTTTAATTCCATGATGATAAGAAGTGTTCGTGGAAGATGCGCAAGCAATCAAAAGTCCCATAAAACAGGTACAAAAACGCTTACTCAGCCCCATCATTGATATGAAGTACGTTCTATGCAGCTCAAAATTTAAATTCCAAGCTCCAAAGCAAGTCTTAATGATCTTCTATTCGGCTTCCAGCGGCTCACACAGGAGTATTCAATCCAAAAACTTGACCAAAACTCAAAATTGAGATTTCATTGGTTATTGTTATGAAAATGTTTATTTGATTCTTGAATAAATTTAGCACCATATGCCGGTAATTTTTTTGACATCGGATTTGTTTGTAAGCTGTAACAGCTGTCAAAACTTTAGTATTTTTATGAGATACAATTTTTCTACAAATCGTTGAATCAGCGCGACTAAGTCAAATCTATGAATTAAACTTTCTTCAGTAACTAAAAATGAAAATTTGATACGGAGAACTTCAATGGAGGGATGTTAAATAATTTTGAGTATAATAGATAAAAATCGATGATAATAGGGACACCGTTAACTGCTTTGAAAATTCTTCTTTTAATTTTTTGTTTTAAACGTTGTTTTTTACAAAATAGTGTTTTTGTTTATGTTCACAGCAAGTCCCGGCAAAATGTTTGATATAATTTGAAAATTGATAACTTCATTAAACATGTGCAAAAGAAAAAAATCATGCAAACTCGCGCATTTTTTATATTTTTAAGTTTGAAGTTAAAAAATATTGATTGATTTTTTCCACAAATAAGTCACCAAGGGCTTCGTTTATTTTTAATTAAAGTTCAGTAAACTTTATGTTCTTTTTCAAAAATATATTAAATGAACTTTTTTTTTTTTTTACTTTTCTACAAATATGTTTATTTCTACCAGTTTCATATTACAATAAACAAGCAACAAGCATATAAAGAAGGCACGTGATATAACCTAATACATAATATCAAAGGCAGATTTGAAATTCACAAATTATATTTTAAAAACGAAATTAAAACATTAAGGTCAACGTCAACTGTGTTTGTGGAGAGAATATACTGTAAGTATTGTGTGAAAAGCTGAAACATTAAACTTTTTTCATCGTTCACAAATGTCCGAAAAACGGGGAATTTGAAATCCGAGAACACAATATTTCTTGTTTTACGTGTGTTAACTAACTTGATCTTACTAAGCGTGTACCACCAGCAATTTCGAACTTGGGAACATTCCACCAACCTATGATTAATATCTTCAATTTCTTGAGGACAATATTCACAGTATGGCGAAATCCCTCTTCCAAATCGAAATTGATTTTCTGCGCAAGCTATTTTCTCATTGACAAGAAGATACCACGAGGATTGATAATCAGATGAAATTGACTTATGAAATATATTCTTCCAAATATGTTTCCAAGTATGGTCTGGATATTTTTCAACTACATGTGGCTTCGGTAGAATTTGAATAAAATGGTTATAAATACTTGACGCCAAAGGATTTTCAATGCATGTTTGAGGAAGATAAGGTAAATTTAACCAAAGTGTTTTTAGAAATTGTGAATTAATAGGAATCTGTTTAATATTTGGAGGATTTCCAATATTTTGAGTCAAATTAATTAAAAAGGGGGATACTGTTCCTAGTTTCAAAAATCTTGCTATTAAAAGTGATTTGCATTTGAACTCCGGTGATATCAAACCCAATCCTCCATCTCTTTTAGGTAAACACAACTGATTAAACGATATTCTTAGACTTTGATTAAACCATAAAAAATTCCCATATAAAGATTTTATTTTTGCTATAATTTTCTTATTTACCGAAACTGTTGAGGCAACAAACCATATTCTGGATGAGGCATATGTATTTAAATAGATTATTTTTTGAATTAAATTAAGTTTTCTATATCTATTGTTATTCAACATAAAATTAAGTTTTTGACAAATATCTTCCCAGTTTTTGTTAACCATTTTTAATGTACTATTATTGTACCAAATTCCTAATATTTTTACATCCTCCTTAAACTCTACCCAGTTTGGTACATTATTCAGTTCTCGGTTAATACCTACTTTCATAGAGTACGTTTTGTTATAATTTACTTTCGCTCCAGCTGATTTTTCAAAATTATCAAAGATCAACTTGGCAACGTTTATTTTATTAGGATCATTTAAAATCAAACTTATATCATCAGCATAACAATTTAATAAATCTTCATTTCCGATCAAATTATCTTTAAGTTTCGATATCAAAGGCTCTATATAAATACAGAACAATAACATCGATAAAGGATCTCCTTGTCTTACTGAACGCTCTATTTTTATTTCGTTGGATAAATTTCCGTTGAACAAAAGTTTTGAAAATGAATTTTCTTGGCATGATTTGATAAAAGATATAAAATTGGTATTTAATCCCATTTTTGTTAAAGTATCAATTAAAAATGAATGGTTTACTCGATCAAAAGCTTTTTCTAAATCAAAAGAAATTAATATACCTGTTTTTTTAGTTATATTCAATTCGCAGATTTTGTCCCTTATTGAACAGGTTGCTTCATATATGTTTCTGTTGTGACATGCACATTTTTGTGCATCTGAGATTATTAAATGATTCAAAGTTGATAATCTGTTCTTTAAAATTCTCGCAATAAGCTTATAATCGAAGTTCAGAAGAGTAATTGGTCTGTAGTTTTCAATTTTGTTTTTATTACCTTTCTTTTTGATTAGAATTACTACTCCTTCAAGAAATTTCTTAGAAATTTGTCCATTCATTACTTCATTTAAAACTAACAAAAACTCATTTTTAATGATATTCCAACAAAAAGTATAAAAAGATTTTGTCAAACCATCACAACCTGGAGATTTACGTGACTGACTTTGCTTAATTCCTATCCAAGCTTCTTCCTCTGTAATTCTATTCATTAAGTTTGTATTTGATGTCAAGTTTTCGGGAAGCACCTTTGATGGATGAAAAGGAGGGCCATCAACCCGTTGCTCTTTAAAAAGATCAATGTAATAAGAGACTATTTCTTGTTCAATTTTCGTTGAATCATTTTCAATTGTGCCATTTATTTCTAGAGAGCATATAGAAGAACCTCCACGATTTCGAACATTTTCTGCAACTTGAAAAATAGAAACATCTTCTCCGGCTATATATGTTTTAGAGTTTTGGTAGAAACTGTTTGATATCATTCTCTGATTGGCCAACATTTTGCCTTTGATTTTATTTATTTCTCCTAATAATAATGGATTTTCTAAATAATCTTTATACAAATTATTCAAAGCACAATAGAAAAACTCCTCAGTATCTCTGAATCTTTTCTTAATAACGTTTTGTTTCCATTTAAAAAAAGCCACAATTTTTATCTTCGCGAAATCAGTCCACCACGATAACCACGAATTATAATATCTCCTCTGAGTTATCCAATAGTTCCATTTTTGTCGAAATTCTAGCAAATTTTCTTCATTAAGTACTATATCATTTAATCTCCAAACACCTATTCCAGAACTTTTGCCCAAATAAGGTAAACTAATTTTAAGTATAACCGCTTTATGGTCAGAAAAAGAACACAAATTTGATTTAATCTGTACTACATGATTTTTAATGCCTTTACTCACATAAATTCTATCTAACCTTGCACCAGAACCATTTCTTACAAACGTGTAATCAATTTTAGTTTTATTCTTTATTTCCCATGAATCAACCAACTGTAAATTTTCAACAAAAAATTTCAACGAAGAACTGTAGTTTGATATATGATTGGCATCTTTTTCATTAATAACACTGTTGAAATCACCTCCTATTATTAAATCGCCAAGCCCATTATTTACATATAAAGGTAAAGTGTTTTTGAAGAAATTTTCTCTATTTATTTTGTGTGCACTCCCTGAAGGCGCATACACACTGCATATTGTTGTATTTTCGTTAATTTTAAGACTTATTACACGACTATCAAGACTTTTTCTAACATTAGATACTTTAACATATGATTTTACAAGAATTGCTGTACCTCTTTTATTATTATCAATATTAAAGAAACTTTCAAAACCGTTTATAAAAAATTCTCTTGAAACCTCTTGCAATAACAAAATATCCAGATCCATAAAAAAAAAATAAAAGTTTTCAAGGCATTTATTTTATTTCCATTTGTTATTCCATTTAGATTAATTGTTCCAACATTGTAACACAAATTATTATTCATATTATTCATATTTTTCTTCCAAATCCTATTTTATTTTCAGTTATTATTTATTTTCAATAATCAGTTTTCCCGCTTCATTCCCATTATCAAAATCATCATCAGAAAGAAGTGCCCTGTAAGAATTGCTTTGCAGTACATTCTCAATGTGATCAATACTGTTCGTAGAACCGGTTCGCCCATCGGTTTGTTTCCCCTTCCGCCCAACCGTTTCCCGCAGGTTTCGAACATTTGATCGCGATCGTGAGTTCCGTTGTGTGATTTTTGTGTTCGTGTCTGTGTTAGTATTGGTGTTGTTTCGTGGTGCTTTTGGTGTTCTGTGTGCGTTGCTGAGTTGACCTTCATCGCGAGCAATATTTTTTCGAAGCAAATCATTTAAATTTGTGAATTTCAAACCTACCTCGGATCTAGTATCAATATTGATTTTGCTGCCTTCAGTGTTCGCCTTGCTTGTAGTTGCCCTCTCTTCTTGAACACCAACCCTTTTGACAGCACCGGCATTGTTCACGCCTGTCGCAATAAGACGGTCGCTGATGCTTCCACCTTGCAGTTGCATCTCCATGTAGCTGGCTTCCATACACTTACGCCCCCAATGGACCGGTTTGTGGCAGTGACGACAAGTTTGCTGCTGATGCTTGTAGGTGACCAGTGAGACTTCGCCACAGATGTTGATGTAAGACGGAACTGCGGTGCGAAGTTTCACTCGAACCGCACGTATCCCATTCTTGATACCATTCAGCTGAGCAGGTTCCGTCCAGAATTCATCCTTGATCCACAATATTTCTCCAAACTCCTCCAAAGCTTTTGTGATAAACGTGTTATTGGTTTGTGGGGACACATCGTGGACACGTACTGTTGTAGCTCCATCTTCCATGAATACGCTGACCTTATATTTTATTTGCTCAACGGTTAGAAAATGGATCCCTCCGTTGATTTCTGTTGCCGCTATGGCTGATTCCTCGGAATCAACCTCAACGAATACCAATGCCTTGCCTGTGTTGTGTTGTAGTGATTTTACTTGCGAGTATTCCACCTTCAAACTTTCGTTGACAAATTTTGAGATGATGATCATGTTGACTTTTCTTGACGGAACGTTTCCCATATCGATGACCAAAGTGTTCAAACGTGGACCATTTGATGTTAGATGGTAAGCTGGGGCCGCCATCTTACCACGTGTTTGGTTGTTCTGTTATCTGGGACACTGTCCACAGACTATTGTTTAAAAGCGCTCGATACAATAGCACACCAGAGTTAAACGAAAGCGTCTTAACCACTCAACTGCCGAACACAGACTGAAATGAACTTAAAAACGTTTAATATGTCAAAATAAACTTTTTTATTTATTTCAAACCTAAAAAATACTTTTGGCCAACTTTTTCTTCTACGTACTTCTGTGTGCGGCTTTTAAATTGAGCTTTCAAAAATTCGTCAAATGAGCAAAAAATTCTGTCTCTATGAGCGATGAGCAAAAAATTTTCTTTCATGATCCGCTTTTGCGGGACCTTCTCTTGATCATTATCTTCAGTACAAGAAGCCAAACTCGAGAAAACTGCCGGATTCCAAACTCGAGAAATCACTCAATTTCTTCTTTTCTACATTTCCTATATATACCGCATCAGAATGGTCACTCAAATACCAAATTACTTTTTGAAATAAAAAAAAATCTTGTCCGGCTTAGGGATCAAACCCCGGCCTTCGTGGTGAGAATCGAACACGCTACCACATGACCACGCTTAGACGTTGTTCTAACTGAAACTAAAACTCGAAGTGGTGATGTGATTTTGAAAGCACCTCAATGCTCTTTTTGTGACTTATTAAATTCCGTTTTAGCACTATTGTGCCTTTTATGTGACTTAAGTCTCTTACAACTCACTTTTCCAACTTTCCATGAATGAATACATAGAGTTCACTTATAGGAATTGGGCAAAATAAGTCATATTTCGAGCACTTTTGTACCCTCTTTGTAACTTAAGTCCTTTACAACGTACATATTAATCGCTTTTGCAACATTCAAGTTCATTGATGAGTACATAAAGTTCACTTGAGCGAATTGGGCAGTTGATTCTCTTAGTCAGCCAATATGTTTCTTTCAAAGCCTTTATTCAAGTAAATATGTGACATTTGGTTGCTTGGGATCTTAACATATTTTTCACAATCCTAGCCAGAATACTTACTTTATAACATTAAAAAACTAGTGTCCACTTTCTTTCGCGAACAGTCCTCATGAACATATTGTGAGTGATGGACATGGTAAAAGTAACGGGGTTAGGTTTGAAACCATTTTTCCCCCTCATAAAGGTCCAGGAAAAGTTTGAAGAGTGTTCAACTGTACACTTCAAATTTTTAATTTATAATTCAATTTTGATGATAGTAAATTGCATTTTTTTCGAATGATTGCCTTCTTTATGGCATTCGTGACTTTATATCAAATCTACAATACAATCTTGTACCAACACCTCAAAAACTAGTCCCAGGTTTAGAACTTTTCAGTTTTTCAAGAGATCGCAGACTAATTAATTTGATAGCTAACTCAATTTCGAAATTTCTGTTGGAAATCTTGAAGATCAATACTCCACGTTATAAAATATTTGAATGTTTCAGCTTTTTTAAGTGAAATTTCAAATTAAAATTTTTAATTTGGATTGAGTTTGCAAGAATCAGAATTGTTGTTGAATTTTATCGACATTTTTCGGCGAGTTTTACAAATTAAAAACGTTTTTACAAATTGTCCAGACTCTTCAAGCTACTTTGGCATTCGCTCCTCTTCAGTGGACACTATAATATATTTTTAATTACAATTTAACACTCCAATTACAATCTTTGATTTCAAACTTACAAATTACTGGCATTCGTCTATACTAATTTGTTCTGGCTCAGTTTGTTTTGTTTTGCGTTTACATTTGTGTGTCAGTGTGTTTGTTAATATGGAAATGACACTAGCACACAAATGTAAGCGCAAAACGAAACAAACTTAGCCATAGCAAATTAGTATAGACGAAAGCCAGTAATTTGTAAGTTTGAAATAAAAATTTGAAATTGTAGTATTAAATTGTAATTTAAAATATATTTTAGTGTCCACTGATGAGGAGCGAATCCTAAAGTAGCTCGAAACGTCTGGACAACTGGTTACGACCGACAACTCTCGGCGATTAACCAACATTCATTAATAATCAGAATTGAACCACAACATTTTGATCTCTTACTTAACCTCTTAAATTATTTTTATTTATTTTCATTAATGGTTGATATTTTTGAATTTGCTCAAAATTTTGGTAGATTTAGCTTAATCATTTCAGCAGAGCGAAGTTTTTTTTTCAACAAATTGAAAGCTTTCTTGAAATAAATTATTCAATTTTTATCCAAAATATAAATGTCTGTCTGTCCCTATAGACTCGGAAACAACTGAACCGATTTGCTTGAAACATGGCTGGTGGGTGTCTTGGAGGCCGGAGAACGTTCCCCTTATGATTTAAGACCCCTGTTCCTCACAGGCAGGAGGGAAGGGGGTCTTACAAACAATTGACAAGTGACTCTCCTTTCTTAGGGAAAGAGAAGGGGAGGGGGGTTCCCTTACATTTTTTGCATAACTGGGGAACTATTCGATCAAATTGATACTGATTTGGCATCGAAGGGTACTTGGGTTCTAGAAATGTTTTTATGCTTATTTGGAACCAAACTTGGCATGGGAGTAAATTAGAGTACGATAAATGTTTATATGAATTCACCAGCCTCTTCACAGTGAAGATAAAGGAAGAAGGGAGGGATGATTTAATTTTTTTTTTTGGGTTTTTGATCTGCACGCGAACTAATCTTTATAATGGAACATAATTTTAAATGAAAAAGTATAAGGGAACGAAAATGGTTCTTTGATTATTCGGGACAGCACCTTTCCACTAGTTAAAAAAAAGGAAAAGGAGATGGGCCCCAATACAATTTTGTTGGCATAACTTGAGAATTGATCAACTAAACCCTCCAAAGCTGTTCGCGTCATTATGACCCGACGCGCGGATTCAAAGCATCTTCATAACTATTCCAGAAGAGCTGAGATTTTTATGAGAACATGAAGGAGAGATAAGGGCATAACGAGCACGCGGGGCATAATAAGCACTTCTCTTTTCTACAAAAGTACGTATTCTCTTAAATAAATTTTCATGAGGATTTGTTTCGTACTTCCTATAATATTAATGTTTCACAAAAAAAGGAATCTCCTTATCATCTTGACAGAGATATTTAAAAAAAACCAGCTAGGTTCTCAAGAGACGAACATATTATAATTTTTGAGCACCACGAAATAAGCTCCTTGAGGAAAACGCTTATTTAACCATAGAAAACAGCTATGTGAATTTCACCAATGTTTCGTGTTCGAACTTTCGAACACTAAAATAGTCTATTTCCTAGTTGGCTGAAACTTGAAAAACTAGATGAAAACGTTTAAAAATGCATTTTTAAAAAAAATTGCCAAAAGCTGAAAACCAGTCACTGTAGGGGCATATTGAGAACCCCCCTTGGGGCAGTATAAGCTCCATTATTCGGGGCACTGGTTTTCAGCTTTTGGCAATTTTTTTTTTAAATGCATTTTTAAACGTTTTCATCTAGTTTTTCAAGATTCAGCCAACTAGAAAATAGACTATTTTAGTGTTCGAAAGTTCGAACACGAAACATTGGTGAAGTTCACATATCTGTTTTCTATGGTTAAATAAGCGTTTACCTCAAGGTGACCATTATGCCGTTATCTTCCCTATGTTCTATGAAAATAGTAATAAAACTAACAAAAAAAACTGAGGTTGGTTTATTGAGGAATGAGATTCAGCGAAGCAAAGACAAAATAAATTGGTATTTGAGGTTTGAGGTTTGATTTTTTTCTACAGGAAAATCCGGGATAGTGGTCAAAATCTTCATTGGACTCCCACATATTTATACATCGTCGGATGGATGTACTATTGGCACTTCCAAAAATTAAAGAAGCACTCAAACATTGCAGAACTGTTTGAAATTATAAGCAACTAGCTGATCCCATACGAATTCCGTTTCGCTTCCAACTTGGTATGTGTTATGAACAGTTTGTATGAAAGTAAAATACCAAGCATTTTCCAGATGCACTTCCGAATTCATTGTTAATTAATAAATAATTGCAAAAATATTGGACGATCACTTATTCTGTCTTCTGCTTCTAAATTTGAAATCAGGAATCAATTTACTGTGCCATAAAACCACCGTGTATAAATGTCGACTCGATCTTTGCATAACAACGCCATTAATGCCAAAAAGTTAAACCCCTTTCGGTGACCTCTTATAAAATCTTTTAAAATCTGAAATCGATTCCTCTTCCCTCAAAACTCCCGTGTGCAAATTTTCGAAGCAATCCATTTCATAAAAACTTTAATATTGCTAAAAACAGTGAAAAATGAATAAATATGGACGACCCCTTTCGTCGACCCCTGGAAAAAACATTTAACATCTGAAATCGATTGTCCGTACCAGAAAACTACCGTGTGCTAATTTTCATCCTAATCCGATGTATAATAACGACGATATTGCAAAAATATTGGAAGGTTAATATGGACGACCCCTTTTGTCAACACATCACACTGAATTCAAAACCTGAAATCGATTGCCCGTCCCTCAAAACCCGTGTGTACCAATTTTCATCTGAATGTGATGTATAATAACGACAGTTTCGCATTAACAGTTAATAGCTTATATGGACGGCCGCTTTGGTTGACCCCTGACATTTATTTGGATAAGTGAAATCAATTGTTTGTCCCTAATAACTTCTATGTGCAAATTTTTATCCCAATCCGATGTATAAAAACGTCAATATCACTAAAACATTGAAAAGTTTATATGGACGACCCCCTTTTTCGGCCCCTTATACTAAATTTGATACCTCAAATCAATTGCACGTCACTCAAAACTATCATGTACCAATTTTCATCTGAATACGATACATAATAACGTCAAAATCGCAGAAACAGCAAAAAGTTAATATGGACGACCCCTTTGGCTGACCCGTTAAACAAAATTTGACATCCTAAATCGATTGCTCGTCTTTTAAAACACTCATGTGCAAATTTTCAACACAATCCGACGAAAAGTAGCATCAATATCGCGAAAACATTATTTGCGTTGTATGGACGACCCCCTTCAAAAGAAGTCATCCGAAAATCTGAGACCATTTTGCATCATTCCTGGTCCTAATGAGCATCCATGCCAAATTTCAGAACTCTTACTCTTAAGACGTCTGAGTCTATAGAGGACAAACAAACAAACATACATACAGAAATTGCTTTATATATATGTATATAGATACAAAAATTAAAAAAAATTTGGGACTTTTTACATTCGGAACCAACTACAGAGAATCTGGAAGAACAACCCAGCAAACATAAAATCGTATTAGAAATGAGAGCTCAAATTATTAACAGTGTTAACGCTAACCACAATTCCTACCAAATAAGTAAACGATAGTAAGAATGATTACCTGAAGTCGGTATGAATCGGATTTGATAACAAATCCGCCATGTTTGCAAATTTGTTCTTCCGCACGGGATTCAAGTGAGAAAACTGTACTCTCTACCATAACCGGGCAACCAGATTGCTAAAAATCTGATGGTTCATTTGGAAATATGGGTGCCACCCCTCCAAATAAACAAATTTCAAATAAAATCATTTGAAAAAATTGTCCGATCAGAGAAGCAGGAAATATTGTCGTTGACAACAAACATTTTCAGGATGTACGAATAAGGTGCTGAATATTGTTCAATTTGTATTTTTCTTATCGCTTAAGCAAATACTTAAAAATATGTATGTATATTACCTGCACTTTGATAGGTAAAAGCTGTTTATCGAGTTTTATGCGATGATTCTACCCAGCTAACATGATATCGTAAAAGAAATGATAATCTAAATCGACTATTCAGACATTTTCAATAACCATCGTAAACACGTTGGTATTGAGTGGTTTTCTATCATTCATTTACGACAAGCTTTTCCAAAAATGTTGAATCGGATAGCAGTTTCGTCAATTCGTAAATATTTCTCCAAAAAGTTGAGAACATGATAATTCGACATTATCGATTTGAGCTGTCTTAAAGTGAACTGATTTACGATAAATGGACAGTCCTTTAATTGACACTCTATCCGGTCTCTCCCTTTCGTCTTTTGACCAGTTCCTAAGAAGAAAATCTCATCTATAGAGCTATAGAGTGGATACTATTCACTGATGTGTTGATATCGTGGTAAGATATCGGCCAGCAAACTTGGAGGACTGGAGTTCAAATCTCGGTTGAGAAATTTTGTTTTCGTTTTACTCATATTACTTGAAATTGTTTATTTTGAGTTTTGTGGGGAAATCGAATCGTTGGAATCTTGTCATTGTAGATATATCAACCCCACTTTTGTAGCTGTATGCTATTTTGGTAATTTTTATATCTACAATTTTTTCATCTGGTATGTTTGTTTGAATAATTCTGTTGTTCCTGCAATCATGGCCGTAGGAACGGGGGGGGTTTTGAGGTTTAAACCCCCCCCCCCCCCCCCCATGAGGATCCAAAACGGCAAGCGAGGTATTCTACTCAACACACAAAATTTTAAATTCAGAACCAAATTATAATAATAGAGTAAGGCCAATCAAAAGTAACAATCTTGACTAAAAACTTATGCCAAAACCTCAAAAACTCATCTCAAGTCCAAAATTCTGCTACACAAATTTTTCTCACTTGTTCATCGAAATTCAGGTCTGAATATTAAATTTTGAATTAAATTAAACCCATTTTGAAGGTTCTGATTCCATAACTTCCAAAACCAAAATTGTATTCCTTTTCTCGTATTTCCGACTCTGTATCAAGTTCGGGATTCTTGATATTCAGTTAGAATAATCATAAGAAATTAGAATTTAAAAGCTTCTTCAAAATCTTGATTCAGATTTGGTGAATTTCATAACAAATTTGAATCATGTTTTTCTAGATCACCGAGATCGAGTTCTCAAACCTAATTCTTATACAAAATTCTAAAATTCAAAGCTTCGAAATGCCAATCCAAAATTTAAAAGGCAAATTCAGATCTTTGTAAATTCATATTTTAATTCAAATTCACAATACAGATTAACAAAAAATAATTTGAACAGTGAATTAAGATTAAAACTGAACTACAGAATTTATTTAATAGATTCATGAATAAGGGCTCTAAAACTTGGATCATAAAATTCTGATCTGGAATAAAATTCGGAAATCGTAATCTTTGTACATTTCAGAAATCGTAATTTTTGTACATTTCAGAAATCGTTTGGAAATTTGGCTGCAGATTCAAAGCGTAATTTTTTAATTCAGATTCAGAATACAGATTCAAAATTGAAAAAAAGATCAGGCTTGTTGAGGAATTCAAGAGATCACGATTTTAATACATTGCGGACCAAATACAAGATATCTCGTTTTTTCGCTTGCCAACAGTGTGCTACTTCGAAATATTTATAACTCAAATGGACTGAATTTAAGTGTTAAACTTTATTCAACAAAATTGAACACAACATTTGCGGCAACTTAAAAAAGCTAAATTTGTAAAATTTTGTCCAGAAGTTTCTGAGATATAGAATGCCGAATTTCGGTGTTTCTCGTCATATATTTTTTCGGTCCTTTATGTGTTACGATTTCTTGTCAATTCAATTACCAGATTTCAATTTTTTAAACAAAATTAGTTTGTGAACACAATTCAGCTGAAAATCACAAATAAAAAGTAGAATTCGAGTCTTCTTCATCTAAAAAATCTGCACAAAATTCTGTATTTTCTCAATGTATTGCTTAACAAGCGAACAAGCGAAAAACAAGAGATATTTCGAATTTGGTCCGCAATGTGTTAATATTACTGTTTTTTCAAAGCCAAATTTTATATTAAAACCATTCATTTGGTTCAAGTTTGCATCAAGGATGCCGAAAAAAATTCTGTGTTTTTGAGAAAAAAAAACTGACTTTCTGTGATTTTACCCAAAAATTCTGTGATGGTTTTCTGTGATGCTATTTCCTTTAATTTCATTGGAAATTCATGATATTCAAATGATGTCTTTTTATCATTTTAGTTAGGAATCAATTGACATTACCAACTTTATCATACTTTTCAACTTGAAAGAAAGAAATCTAAATTTTATATCGGCCAAAAAAATTCCTATTTTTGAAATCCATTCAAAATTCAAAAATTCTGTGAAATCTGTGAATATTTCATAATTCTGTGTTCTGTAACACAGATTCTGTGACGAAAATTTGCTCAAAATTCTGTGAAATTACAGATTTTTCTGTGATTTCGGCAACCTTGGTTTGTATCGAGAAATTTGCTCCGAAAATCGGATAATTTTAATTGTACTTTTTTTCCATTAAAGATTTAAATTTATTGAATTTGCAAAATAGTTTGAAAGATTAGGTTTGTTTGATTCGAGTCAAGAATAAGTTTTTTTTTAAGAAATGGAGACTCACCTAGAAAAAGCTTATTTTATACCCAAATCAGCTAAGTTTGATCTACCAAGCTCTAAAAAAATTCAAAGATTTTAGCCATCGATGACAACGAATTTAGCTTACCTTTTGGGTTAGGGACCAATTTTCTAAAGTTACGTTTTAATTACGAAAAATTTTAATGTTTAAGTACCTACTTAAAAATTGATATTCATATAGTTACAAACAGCATTTGTTTTAAATTTTTTGTACTCGTGCATTGTTGGTCAAAACATTATAGGTAAAAAATCAGTCACCGAAACCCCCCCCCCCCCCCCCCCCCCTCCCCATGAGTCGGTTGTTCCTACGGCCCTGCCTGCAATATACCTTCTTAAATGTAAGTTGGGTAAAATGTCCATGGAAAGTATATCAAATTCTGTTGAAAAATATACCTACAAAAATGTTTGCTTGGAAATTCACAAAATACCAGTGTAAAGAAATCAATACGTGATATCGTCATATTTTATTCAGGATTTTTATGTATTTAAAAATCTATTTCAGTTTCAAACCAAACTCTTTTTCCCCTGAAACGGCTTCCTGGGAACCGCCGTGTTTGCCGCGTGTCCGTTGTATTTCGCAAAAAGCTCCATCCAGAAGTCCATTCGAGCCCGTTCCGGAATCGGCATCATCCGGATATCATCCCCAATATCCAGTACATCAATCCTGGATTCTTTAGAATCGACCGGAATGTTCTGAACCGGTTCCCAATTCAAGGCGAGCTCTTCGTCATTTTCCGTCGGGTGACCTTGGCGGGCAAAGTTAGCCCACATTCGTACCATCTTCTGCCGCATCGCAAACGATTCGCTTGATTTGGGGATCTCGGTTTTGAGGATCGGTGCGCTGAATAGATAGTAAACTTCGTCGATGTGGGATGCTCCTTTCAGGGACGAATACGGAACGAGGGTTTTACCCTTGTTGAGTAATCCGTCGAAGGAGAATCGATAGATGAAGAGTTTGTGGTTTCGTTGAAAGCGGGCCCACAGTTCGTTCATGATTGGGATGGAGAGGATCAGGTATTTGTCGGAGAAAACATCAACGAGGTGAGTGATCGTTTCGTGGCCGACCGGCTTATCCTTGAAGTAGAAATGTTTGATCGCTTTTCCGACTTGCCCGGCTTCGGGACTTTCGTAGTCGATGTTCAGTGTTCGAGGGATGAATCGTTCGGGTTCTTCGTTGTAGCTGGGTAACTGTTTGACGGCATCGTTCAGCACGATCATTCCTTCTCGATCGTTGTACCCTGTTATCATTGGGATTCCCATGCCGTCTGGTTCGCACATAATTTCCATAGGGTGTTTAGTAATGATGGGATCCGGGGATTGCTCTTGCTCGATAACCGGTAGGAAGGGTAGTTGGAACAGCTTTTCAACGGATTCCTCCCGTTTGGAGAATACTTTCAGTTGCAACTCGAACAGTTTCTTGGCAGGAGCATTGGTCAGAACCTGCAGAACTTCTTCGTCCGATTTTGGATTATGGCCAAGCAATCTAGCTAGCTGTCGCGCTTTCTCTTCCGGGGCTTCCTGATGAGCGTAGTCCATAAAAGCGGATCCACTAGTGAGGATAGCCTTGTGGAAGTACTTTTTCGATTCTTTCGAAAGGCAGTGATAGTGAACGGCAATTGCTCCAGCGCTGGCACCGAAAAGTGTTACGTTGTCGGGATCACCCGAAAACTTTTCAATGTTTTGATGAACCCATTGAAGTGCTAGGCGCTACAGAAAAAATTAATATTAGAAATAAAGGTTTAAAAACAAATTTTATAAAACAAACCTGATCCTTGAGCCCAGCATTTCCTTCGATTCCCGCTTCCGGAAGGCACAAGAACCCTAGCACTCCCAAACGATAGTTGACGGTCACAACCAACATATTTTCCTGGATCATATAGTTCGGCAGATACATGGAACTATCGCCATGACCTCCAATCAGTCCTCCACCATGGATAAACACTAGCACCGGAAGTTTGTTTGGTTCCGGCTGGTTCTTCGGAGGCATCTTCGGAGTGTAAATGTTCAAGAACAAACCCTCCTCGTGACCGGTGATTTCCTTTGTGAAGATATCCATTCCCATGCAATTTTTACCTTCCTTGGTGCAATCCAGGTAACTGACCGAGTACTTCTCAATCGGAACAGGGGAACGGAAACGAAGATTACCCACTGGAGGTTTAGCGTAGGGAATACCCTTGAAGTAATAATAATGTTCTCCATTCGGTAGCTCATCGCGAACACCGTAGATGTTTCCTTGAGCCACCTGGACTGCAATGCGACTTGGAGGCTGGAATGTTTAAAATTTCTGACTTAACATCATTTTAGAAAAAAAATCTAAATTTTCCACTAAACTTAGTTACCACTTACCCGCTGGGTGTTGTGGCTCATGAATGGGCCATGGCCCCAGACGCGGGTGGGAGCACTACGCATAACCATTTTTGTCGCTTGATTTTAGTTATAGTGGCGGGTTGATCGAAAATAACGTCAGCGGTCGTCGGCCCGCTACCAAATTTGAAGCACCTTTGAGCCGGACCAGGCGGTGCAAGTGCAATTTATAACATTGCAGCCCTGATTTGCATATACATATTCGGTTGCCTTTCTGAAGAATTTATTAAACATTTTTACCATCGGCCAATGACTTCGATTTTCGTTTGCAAAGGAATGCTGCCTGGCAAGGTTGTGATTAATATGTATACCTTTTTTCATAGGAGTATAAGGTAATTCAGTGGTTGTTAGTTGAAAAATTATTGCTATCTAAATATACAAAAATGAATTTCTGTCTGTCTGTCTGTTCCCTATAGACTCGGAAACTACTGAACCAATTTGCGTGAAACTTACAATTTGAGGGTATTGAGAGCCGGGGAAGGTTCCTATCATAGTTTAAGGAACCCTCCCTCTCTCAGAAAGAGAGAGGGAGGGGCCTCCCAAACAAAAGACAAATGTGCACTTATACCCCTTTGCCTACAAGGGCCTCGAATATAAGGCCAAATCTACTCAACCTAAAAGATAGTTTTTTGCTATAACATGAATAGGCATTGAACGGAAACTATTTTTACATTTCAGTTAATACAAAACTCATTTTTTAATTATATTTTATGTGAATCAAGGTTGCCGAAATCACAAAAAAAATCTACAGTTTCACAGAATTTTGAGCCAATTTTCATCACTGAATCTGTGTCACAGAACACAGAATTTTGGAAATATTCACAGATTTCACAGAATTTTTAAATTTAGGACGTAAATTTTGGATAATTATCTTTGAGTTGAAAAGTATGATAATATTAGTAAAGTTAATTGATTTTTTTAAGTAAAATGTAAAAAGACGCAATTTGACAAGACTTTTGATTGAAATTAAGGGAAAGACGATCAAAGAAATCCATCACAGAATTTTTGGGTAAAATCACAGAAAGTCGAAATTTAATTTCGTCAAAAAACAGATTTTTTTTCAGCAACCTTGATGTGAACCCGAGCGAGGCCGGGTAAAATCAGTAGTATTTTATAGTATACTACTGATCTAGTATTTTTAAAATAACTAGAGGACTCGGTGTGATTTCCCAAGTAACACATATTAAGCCAACTAGCATTAGGAAGTTTTATAATGGTTTAATTATGGCATTTTTTGTGCAGCTTGTTTTATGACGGTTTTATTGTGGTCATGCAGAATGCTTACATTTTTTTTTCGACCATATGTTTTCAGATGGTTTTAAAAACGCTAATAAAACTTTTATTAAACATACTGTTTTAGTTATTTTGAAAGAGTTATGAATGCACTTTTTAAACTATAATAAAACACAAACTTAGAAGTTTGCTCCAAGCTTTCTTTTGCATGTTCTATAATAGCACTCAGTGCATGATTATTAAACCGCCATAAAACTTAGTGACAGTTCTCGATCAAGATGTCAAAACAGGACACGCTCAGGTTAGATAGCACATATTTGAATTGGAATTCCCATTTTTACACATTTTTGGTAAGCTATGCGTGTTGGTTTTGAGTTAAAATAAAAAAAAATACATCTTTGAAAACTTGAAATCACCGAAAGTCGTATAAAATATGAAGTCTTTACAATATGAGTATTGAGTGAAAGGGCCCAAATAGTAGGAAAAAAATTGTTGCTTGACGCCATCATTAATTCAAGATGGCGGCTTCCGTTTTTATTTTCAAAGCTGTAAATTACTGAAAATATCGTGAAACCTTCACAATATGGTTATTAGCTGAAAGTGATTAACGAGTAGAAGTCAAATTTCGTTGCCCGTCGCCATCTTAAATCCAAGATGGCGGCTACCACTCAACTTGAAAGTACTGTAAATGACTGAAAATCGCATAAAATCCATATTATAGGAGTATTAGTTGAAAGATATCAACCGGTAGAAGTGGAATTTCACTACCTGCAATATAGCAATATTCAACTTCTACTCGTTAAGCCCTTTCACCCAATACAAATTTGGGTTTCATGTCATTTTAAGTCATTTACTACATTTTAAAGTTCAGTGGAAGCTGCCATCTTGAATTCCAAGATGGCGTCGGAAAGAAAAAAAAAACAACATCTTCCAGTTTAGCCTTTTCATTCAAGACCCGTATAGTGGAGGTTTAATGCGACTTTTTGTCAACATTAAAGCATCAAAAGTTGAGCGGATGTAGCCATCTTGGATTTCAAGATGGCGTCTGATAGCGAAATTCGACTTCTACTCGTTTAACCCTTTCGCCCGATACCCATTTTGTTGGGGATTCATGCGATTTCAAGTCATTTACAACATTTTAAAGTTCAGCGGATGCCGCCATCTTGGATTTCAAGATGGCGTCAGACAACGAAATTTGACTTCAATTCATGATTTATTCCACGGGCCATTCACAACCAATCCCTTTTCATTCAAAAAGTCTGACCTCATTTACTGTACTAATGATTAACAACTCAGAAATGAGGAACTCATCCTAAGCGTGTATTGGTTGGCTTGCGAGCGAAACGTCAAATCGTAGCTTTTTTTTGGGGTCATCATTAAACCATAATAAAACTATGAATGACTCACGCCATGTTGGTTGCAAAATCGAAGGGCACAAAATGACGCCATGTTGATGGATTCACAATGCAAGCATTGGAAAATATTTTTTCAGGCCTTTTTTCCATGAACTCCATCATGATTGACCATCAGATTTGACGAGGCGCATTTATTTTAAGATACTGTTTCATACACATTTTACCTAAAATCTTGACTGGCAGTAGAAAAGACGCTCATTATATGATTAAAACATTGGTTTTTTAGCTATTAATTTTACCAGAACATATCTGAATAATGCAATCATCATTCATCAAGCATTATGGTTGCTGGAAAAAATAAAAAAAAAACTCCGAGAACTCACAGAATCGAAAAAAACAAAAAATTCTAACATGTTTAATAATAGCTTTTTAAAAGCTTTGGTGACCAACTTTGATGGCCAACAATTATATGTCTTGATGACGTTTCTGGGGTAGGGCCAAATAGCCTGATTTTGGCTTTATTAGAGTCCAGGTGATGTGATAGAATGCGCTTTAGCTTTTTATGAAGATTAATGCTATAGTCCAAACGAAATTTTGCTGACCATAATAAAGCTAAAATTGTTACTTGGGTTGCTACCCCTTCCATGAAAAATATCGAGTTTGTAAGAAATATCATAATCAAAATAAACTTCCTTTTAAATTGTATTTCAACGTTTTTCAAAAGCGATTTATTTTCCATGACATCTGAGCTTCTAAATTGTCTTGAGTTCCAACGTAATTTGAAGGTTTCTAGGTTGAAGGATCAACCCTTTAGAAAAAAAGGGATCTTCATTATAAGAATACACCCTTTTAATTTAAAAAAAACGGCCCTTTTTAATGCGGGAGGAGTCAAACAGGTTGCACATTATCAAAAAGTGTTCTGAACTTTATGAAAACACCAAGACATAGGTTTTGTTAATGATATGTATGAATTGTTATTGAATATGAGAGCCGTGAAAATGGGAGGCGTCTGTCAATACAATATATATCATTAAATTGTGTTAAAACTTATTTGTCAATTCAATAAACCATCTCATTATGTCAAAACGCTTACTTTTTCAATTTTTAACAACAGTTCTACGAGTATTGTTGAAATTTTGACAATTTCTGTTTATTTTGTATGGGAGCCCCTCCTTTCTGGATTTGCAAGGGTTTAAAAGAATTATAGAAACTATTTCCAGTCTTGAAAATGGCTACACGCCAAATTTCAAGTTGATCGGTTTAGTAGTTTCCGAAAATTGTTCGAATTCTGTTAAATTTTTGGTAATTTTGTATGGGAGCCACCTCTTATTAGGTTCCGAGAAGGTTGAAAGTATTTTAGAAAGCATTCTCGGTTTTGAAAACGGCTCGAAATCAATTTTCAAGTTGATCAGTTCAGTAGTTTTCGGAAATTGTTCGAATTGTGTCAGATTTTAATTGTTTTTATATAGGAGCTTCCATTCTTTTAAGTCGGAGGGGTTTGAAAATATCTTAGAAATCCTCTCCGACCCTAAAAACTCTTACATACAAAATTCACGTTGATCGGTCCAGTAGTTTTTGAATCTTTAGGGAACAGACGGACAGACAAACATTCATTTTTATAGATCTAGAAGAAAAGATGATAAATGAGTGCCCTCATTATTAAAATGGCAAGAGTCTTTCAATACAAAATATCATATAATTAGATCAAAACATGTTTGCCAAATCAATAAATCATCTCATCGTGTTAATACGTTTATGTTTATCAATTTTTGACAAAATTTGTTCGAAAACTGTTCGAATTTAATAATATTTTTCAAAATTTTGTAAAGGAGCCCCCTTTACAAAAACGGTAAACGTTTAGAAATCTTTGAAAAATCTCATGACATTAAGAATTTTATTATGTGCCAAATTTGATCAAAATCGTTTGAAAATTGTTCGAGTCCTGATCCATTGTACAATGAATGTGTACTAACCACCCTACCCACCCCACCCCCCCCCCCCTCCCCGTTTCATACAAAAATATTTGAAAATACAATTTTTCTTCCAAATACACCAAAACCTGTTCACTACCATAATAAATCTTTAATTATGTCAAAAAAGTTTGTTTGGGAAATTTGATGAAAATTACTAACAAATGTATGTACGGATTGTTTCATATTTTATATTAATTTTGTATGGGGGCCCCCTCCCTTAAGTCAGTGACAATTTTAGAAACCATATCTGGCCCCAAAATTCCTCATTAGTTTCCGAGTCAATAGGGAACAGACAGACAGACAAACATTTATTTTTATATAGATTTTACCTTAAATTTCATTTTTTTCCATAATTTAAGTTTGAAAATCGTTTTTGATTTTTTCGATTCACACAATTGAAATTGATTGAATATTCACCAATTTCATAACAAAGTATGACTCAATCTAATAATTTTTTTTTATGAATGATGTTTTGTCACTGGGTCCTAAAAGTTGTATTCAAAATCGTGTTTTCAAAGATACAAATTCAAAGTAATCCGTTGCATATATGATTACCGTAAACTAGGGGAACTTTGATCAACGGGGTAACTTAGATCAACATAAAGTTTTTGCAGATAATCATCATTAACTTTGTATAAAGTTAAAATATCTGGAAACTTTTTACTACGTTTGAAAGCCTGTAAATTGAGTTACTAATAAGCTTAATTTGGTTTTTATTAGAAGATTTTTAATATTACTTAAAATATAATTTTAAAACCTTAAAATATCTGGTTTTTTGAAGCCTCGCAAACAAACATCTCTCCTGATCAAATTAAAGCATTAAGGAGCAAATGGGATGTTTGATGTGAAAGTTCAACTTTTTTCTTGGTTTAGGTTAAGTTTAGGTTAAGTTTAGGTGCTATTTTTATGGAAATTTGATGATAATTTTAGGATATTAAAAAAACGACCATTTTCCATGAAAAAGCCCGTATAGAAAAACATGACTAAAAACCCAATCAAATGGTTAAGTTTGAAGAAAAAAAGAACATGGGAGTAGTACGAGGACTTCGGGAATTGCATGAAGGTAAAATTTTAATTGTTTTTGAAGCCAACAAATATTGAGAAATGTTTATAATTTTTGCCCCTAAATGTAAGCAGCAACATTGCCCATTTTTCGAGTATATTTGTTTTTGAAAGAAAACGTTGCAAAATTCAATTGAATCCAATGTTCGGAAAATCGCTCAAGAAAAGCAATCAGGATTCGTTTCAAGCTAGAATACTTACACCTCCGAGTGCTGTGATACGCACGTGGTGAACGTATCCGTTGAATATTTGTTGAATATCAACACTAACTAGATACATAAAAATATACTATGCCCCATAGGGGGCTACAGTTGCTATTCGTAACGTGGCTTATCAACGGTGATCGACATACTTGATGATAAATTTTGAACGTCGTTCCCACAATCATTCACTAACGCCTATCCTCGCATCATTGTCGATAATATTCGTTATTGATAGACGATCATGAATGTCTCAGAAGGAAAATCTGAAGGAATACCAGGACCAAATGTTGAAAAAGCCTTAGCACATGCTGGGCAGTTCATTGCGGTTACTTAGTAATGATTTTGTTGTTCTACGCAAAGCGAAAAATTAAAAATCATATTGCAACCTTTACGCATCGCTCAGAACTGATACATATCAGTTATGATCCTAGAAGGTTGAAAACCATCAAGGAAGGCAATCACCATCAAGACGTTCGTTGGTGATAGTCTGCGTCCTTCTTTACCACATCATGTTTTGCGGAAATGTTTCAAATACAGAAGCGTCGTTGTCATGCATGATTGTTTATATAATTTGGTTAAATAAGGAAAAATTGACTGCTTCGATTTTTTGGCTCTGAACGCATTAAAGCATGGCTGATAGAAAATGATTGATATTCGGAACATTGATTGAATCCAAACAAAAAATTACTGTTATCGATGTTTTGAGCCTTCTGTTCTAAAAGGCTTCAAAACAATAAATTTGAAGATGTTGAGGTACGTGAAAACCATATAATTAAAGTTACCCCGAAACTTGAAATCTGGTTTTGTAACAAACATTTAATTATTACCACCAGTGTCGTTTGAATTTACTGTAATCAATGATCATGTTTAATACTCCTCACCTCAGTAAGGGTTTTAAAGCTTTTAGGTATTACGAAAAAGCAACCCCTTCCAAAATATTCAAAAATGAATGAAAAAAGTGATCAAAGTTCCCCCAGTTTACGGTACTAAATTGATTAAACATATAAATTGCATTTTTGTTTTATATGTCATGAAAACAGATGCGATTTTTTTTCTTAGATTTGTTTTTTTTTATGTTGTTTTTATCTAGTTAGAAAGCATTTCAAAGTTATGAGAAAATCTTTATTTTCGCAACAATTTCTCCTTATCTGGTTTCGAGAAGTTTCAAAATTCTTTATCAGAAATAGAAAATAAAAAAATACTTTAAATTTTCTGATCGTTCTATAAATTTATTCATAGCCATTTTCGGTGTCCATGACGAATAAAAATTGCAAAGCGTTTTGGTTTATGCTTCAAAATTAAATAAAGATTTTTTTTGTAGTTTTTAATCAAATTATATTGGTATATAATTCAAAAGCGTGGTAAGAGAAATAAATAAAAATTCTTTGAAAAGCGCAACTAAAAACCTCAATGACACCATGTAGTAGATGAAAAAAATGCATGAACTTTAAAAATTTGAATGTCGGTCTACTTTAGCTTTGAAAACTTGTTTTTAATTTAATTTAAAAAAAAAGGATTTAAACTCCTTATTGAATATTAGAGTCGTTAAAGCTCTTTCGAATATTTATAAACTATATCAAATTTACTAGATTTTCTGTTTTTCCTCTTCTGTTCCGGACTTGTTCCAATGTTTGCCCGAATTTTAGTTGAAAAAGCACGGATATATTCACTATATTTGATACATGAAACAAAAACCTCATATTTAGTTATTTTAATTTTTAATTTTTGCGACCAAATCGGAACATTTATGTCGTTTTATAAAAATCATCATGAACGGTTTTCTGAAAGCCCAAAGAACGATTTTAAAGCTGCTGATGTTTTTCAATGGAAAAACTAGATGTTTCAAGTGATTTCATTTAGGGTTTTATTAAATAATTCCTGTAATTTGACCAAATTTACACGGGTATTGCATGGATGTTGAGTTGAAAATTTGGAAATTAAATGCCCTGATTTTGCCAGGTTTTTAGATTAAATTGCCAGAATGCGTGCATGAAAATTTCTGGCAACCTTAATCTATCTATATAAAAAAATGGATTTCCATCAGTCTGTCTAAGAATTTGTCGATCTTGGATCGACCTTTTCAACTCTGATTTTTGATTATTTGGATTAATTAACTGGTTTAATCGCCGCGATGAGTTGTTTGTTGTTTTCATCGACTTATATTGGCAAAGAATTAAAAAAAAATTACTTTTTTTTTTTTTTTGTAGCGGCCCACCACACTCCCCCACACCAAAAGGCTCAATTGAGCCCCCTGGTAATGGACGCTACTGTTCTCAGCATGTCTGGCAGCAAAATGATAATAAGAGTAAACGCGAGCAAATTTTAATCATGCTGAGAACACAAATATTTATAATGTCGTGCGAGGAAATGTATTATTTAACTAAATTGACTACAATATGAAATCTCAATGGAAAATAATTTCCTTTGAAGAGATTCATTATTCGATATTTACTAATATACTATTTATTTATTGCTAATTTTATTATGTTATGTTCAATAATTTTATAAGATAAAATACAAACTACAAGATTTTTAAGAAAAATAATATTAGATATTAACGCTACAAAAGTACAAAAGGTAAACAAAACAAAGACTGGTTGATGATCGACTGTTTTAATGGTTCAATTTTTCTTTCAAAAGCTGTATCACTTTGGTTTTGAACATGGAACGATTGGTTATGTTTTTAATATCCGTTGGTAAGGTGTTGTATTTAGTAGGTCCAATAAATGAAATTCTTTTTTGCCCTAATGATGTTGTGGATCGGCTTCGTTGCAAGAAATCTGACTGGCGAGTGTTATGAGTTCGCAACCCCGTAGTAAAATGGAGGTTTTGAATATTTTCAATTGAGTGTAGATTATCATAGACATATACAACAGTTTGCAAATCACAGAGTTCAGATATTGGAAGAACGTTATGCGTTCTTAAAGAGTAAAGCTGAAGGGTAGGGAATAACAAAGGGAGCTTTAAGATGTTTTTCAAGCATCTATTCTGGAGCGTTTGAAGTTTCTGTAAGTGGGACAAGGAGGCTCTTCCCCATATCATAATAAGGTAGTTCAATTGAAAGTGGATAAACGCAAAATAAAATTTAAAGAGAACATGTTGTGGAACAAAATTTCTCAGTTTCCAAAGAACACCGCAAAGAGGAGTAATTTTTTTTTCCAAGTGTTCAATGTGACGATTCCATGAGAGAGTTTCATCTAAGTAAATTCCCAAGTATTTAAAATAACTAACTCTCTCAATAGTATTTCCATTCATAGCTGGGTCATTAGTACGAAGTAGCTTTTTATGCGAAGAACGAAACAACATGTATTTTGTTTTAGTATAATTTAGTGAAAGTAGGTTTGAATTGAAATATTTTGAAAGCAGTTTTAGGTCGTCTTCAATGTGCTGAATTATAATATCAGGTGAAGTTTCAGAATAAAAAATTGCTGTATCATCGGCAAATAAACGTGCTGTGCCTTTAAGTTGAAGGTTACATAAATCATTGACATATAAAAGGAAAAGTAATGGCCCGATATTACTCCCTTGTGGTACACCGATATCAATATTTCTTAATTCGCTTCTTGTGTTTTCAATAGCCACATACTGCTTGCGACCTTCTAAGTAGCTACGAAGGATATTATTTGCTGTTCCTCTTATCCCGTATTTATACAGTTTGGACAATAATATGTCATGATTTAGAGTATCGAAGGCTTTTTTGAGATCCAAAAATAGTGCCCCAACAATATTTTTTGACTCTATTTTACATATGATGGAGTCAACTAATTCTGAGATGGCAATTTGAGTGCTCGAACCTGATCTAAATCCATATTGCAGTTTATAAAGTATATTGTTCTGATTTAGAAAGTCTACAATTCTATTAACAAGAAGCTTCTCGAACACTTTACTAAAAACGCTTAAAGTCGAGATAGGGCGATAGTTATTGACGTCAAGCAAATCGCCAGCCTTAAAAACAGGGATGACTTTCGCAATTTTTAGACAGTTCGGGAAAACTCCTGACTCCAAAATTTTATTAAAGTATTGTGTAAGTATGTGCGAGAATGTTTCGTGGTTATTTTTCAAGACATTAACAGGGAAACCATCTGGTCCATGACCCTTTTTATTTTTAAGTGAAAAAATTACAAGTCGAACCTCGTTTACACTAGCGGGCCGTAAGAATATTGTATTTTCTACCTGTTCGATTTGAGTCAAATGATCATTTTCAGTATTTACTGGAATCTTTTCAGCCAGGTTCTTTCCAATTGTGGAAAAGTGTTTGTTAAATTTCTCACAAATCTGTGTACTATTGGTTATAACACCTCTTTCATCTGAAAGGTTAATTGAGGAAGTCGTTTTAGATTTACCTAAGAGCGTATTAATGTTTCTCCAGAGCTTTGAATGTGGTGAATTATTTAATAAGCGCTCGTAATAGAGCCTTTTACATTCTTGTTTTTTTGAACTCAATTTTTTATTTATGTGAATTAGCATCTCTTTTAAATTGATATCATTTGGATGCTTTTTCGATCGTTTTAAATAATTCTCTTTTATTTTGATGAGTGTCCAGAGGTCAAATGTCATCCACGGACAGCAATTTCCTTTAAGTTTTACCCTTTTATTAAGTGTTCGAGAAGAAATTTTCACAAAGCGATTGTAAGTTGATGTGATTTCTTGTAGGCCTTCATCAACATTTTCTGGTAGTTGAATACTGTTTAAATAATTCACAAATAAGCCGTTTAGTTTAGCGTTATCAACTATCTCTTTCCTAAGAATTGTTACATTTTTATCACATAATAAATTGAATGATGTGAGTATTTGTAAATGGTCACTAACATCAGAAAAGATTGTATCATTTTTCAATCGATCTAAGTCAATTTGCTTCGATATAACGTGATCTAGAATATTCTGAGTTGTTGGCCTAGTAGGAAAGGTGTTTGTACAAGCGTATCCAAAAGATTCTAAGATAGATCTATATTTTGCTACGGTATTCAGGTTAATCAAATTCACAGGAACGTTTAGGTCACCGACAATGAAGCAGGAGTGATTATCAGCAACAGACGTTAGAAGAGATTCAATTTGATCACAAAACATGTTAAACGGGAATGAAGGGGGTTTATATACGCCATGAACACAAATTACTTGACCACTTGTACAAATTTCGACACTTATTCGGTGAAAGCCATCAAAAGTTATATTTTCAGTAGTTTTAAATTTCAAATTTGTCTTTATATACATAGCTAGGCCTCCATATGGTTGGTCGCGGCAAGAGAAAATCGATGTATATCCCGGAATGTTGTAAATGCAACAGTTATCTTTACCAAGCCAGGTTTCACAAACAACAATAACATCGATACAAACATTAAAATGATCCATGGTCTGTAATATGCAATCAAATTTATCTAAATTATTCATACTACGTACGTTCCATTGCAAAATTCTAAAGGATCTTGAATCATTATTAAAAGTACTTAAATTAAAATCTTCTACATTTTCATGGTATCTATTCATTAAACTATCCATTGAATAAAATATATTTCAGTTTTAAACATTTGTAGATCTAAGATCTTATTTTGATCGTGGATCAGCATTGTTCCTTTTTCGTTTGGGTGAAGGACTTTCATTTGGAATCGTGGATGTGTTATTTCTTTGCTGAGTGACATGCATGCTCATGAAGCGATTCATTTCAAATTTAGTTTTGATTATATCAGGTTTTGAATTATCTGTTTGTTTGACCAAAATGGCACCATTTCTTCCGGGCCAAATGTATTTGGCTCCAATTAAGTCTTGATATTCGCGCAATTCAGTTAAAATTTCCATGGATAAGGGCGTCAATTCATCCCTTATTGTGACGTTTAGTGGTTTACCATCAACTACTAATGAAGGATCTATTGAAGAAGAGGCAAGTTTCCCAAAAATTCTTTTTTTACTGAAAATTTCTTCTTTTATTACTGTATCTTTTAATAGAACTTTAATTGGTGGAGACTTTTCATTGGGTTTATTGGATGATATTAATCTAACAGCGTTTAAAATGGATTCAGTTTTAAGGTCGTAGCCAAAAGTGCCACATGTTTTGCGTACAAGTTCTTGTGTATTTTCTCTATTATTGTATGGCAATCCGAAGATCAAGAGGTTTTTTGAAACAGCCTCCCGGTTAAATCGGTCGAGGTTTATTTCCAATTTATGGACCTGATTGGTAAGATTTGAATGCTTAGATTTGAGATCAGTTACTTCTTTTTCAAGAGCATCGTTTCGGAATTTTATGTCTTTGAAATCAGTCTGAATTTCATCGAATTTCGTGGACAAAAATTCCTGCGAAGCCTCTATCGCAGTAGTAACTGATCTCATATCCGTTTTGATTGAGGTCAATTCATGTGAAACCACATTATGTACGGTCGTTTCAATTTTAGTATGGATATTTTCGATAATTGTTTCATGATCTTTCCGTAAACTTATTATTTTGGCGTAAATACATGCACAGTTGGCATCGCAAAAGTATTGCTGCGCTTTCATTTTGCGAGCTGCACTTCCAATCAGATTTTTGCAGCGAAGATGAACGCTCTTGAAACAATATGCACAAGTAAGTATTTTATCAAGATTATTTTCAACATTATTACATTCAATACAAATAACTTCATCATCACATTCCATGTTCGCCATCGCCATAATACAACAATTAAAAGCTAAAAAGGAACTAACTCTTTTGATGAAACGCATAACTAAAGCTAGAAATTATTAAAGTTAAGAAATAAAAGACTTATAAGTTTATTTTAACAAACGCACAAACTAAGATTATTTAAGAAAACAATACAAATAAATATTTCAAAGAAAAAGTGTTATGAAAAGAGGAAAAAAAAATTAAATTAAAAAAAAAAATCATAAGCTATCTTAAATTATTTGTATGTACGGAGATGAGAAATATTTAATTAAAAAGCGTTTTTCAAAAGGGTTCAATGTCAAAATCGCAAAACAAATAAAATTTTAAGGACAAAGACAAACCTAAATTATGTGTGTGTACGGAGATGAAGATAATTCAATTTAAAAGCGTTGAAATAAAAGAAAATTGATTACATATTAAACGCACAATAAAAAAAAAACAAAATCTAATAAAATCGAAAGTTAAAATCATTGCTTTCCAAAAAGAACAATTTTCAAGTTTATGTTGCACTGTGTACGACTATCAAGAATACAAGTGACGAGTCACCATGAAAACCAGCAAACGCTAGTTCCAACAATGTGTGCTACTAACGGAAGCAACAATACTTTCGTACCTACTCAGGTGCGCTGGCTGCGTTTGCCTAATCTTCACCGCTAGCGATCGAGATTCACTAACAAGCTAGCAAGTGCAAGAAACACAACCCTTTGAAGTGCGCTAATAACAGAGACACACACTTTCGCACTACTTGCAAGTGCCCCGAGGTTGGCCAAATACTACACCGCTCAGCGACGAGATTTACTAACAGCTGAGCAAATGATAGAACCACAAGAAGTTGAACTCCAACATTTTAGAAAAAGTCTCAAAGTACAACACTAGAATTTGTGCAGCAATGCTTCACAGAGGAGCGAACAGCCAAAAGTAGCTCGAAACGCTTAAACCAACTGGCAAGTAATTTGTTTTATTCCACGCCGAAAAAAATCGATAAAAACAACGAACAATTATTTGGATTTAGCATGGAAAAGATCGATTAGATCGGTTTATTTTCGGTTCGATCTTTCGATCTTTTGGAATCCTTTTCATGCTGAGCCTGGTCTAAGCTTGCCAGATTATTACCCAAATACATAGGGGAGGAGCGGGCTATATGCGCCTATTAAGCAGAACACTGAATTAATCAATTATCACATCGAATATGTGTACAAAAACTATATACACGTGTGCAGGCATCTGTTTCTTATACATTGGAGTAATTTTTATGTAGAAATTTTCTTCTGTTTCCAAGAAAACGATTTTATTATAAGTGTTGTCTAAAATGCCGAACCTCAAACCGTGCGGACTAAATGCGCCTATTTATGTTTTGAACAAAATTTCTGTTTTTTGGCCAAAATTTCCATATAATTTCATTGAAACTGCTAGAAATTAATAATTTCCGTACGACAAGGCTAAAGTTTTATAAAAATTTATGTATATTATAATTTTATGGAATAAAACAAAAGTTAGGGTTGCCATACTATGGAGGCAGTTCATCCATGAGAAAAACTTTATCAAATCTGTTTTTAGATCTTCAATTCTCTCTTAAGATGTTATTCAGAGCTTAGATTTGGAGATTCAATGAAAAAAATAATTTATTTATTATATTTAACCTGTTATTTTAGGACGGAGGCATTTTACAAACATGATTGTGGCATACAAAAACACTCTATTATTCCACTATATAACAATTATTCAACCTCCACAAAAGCTGAAATTTGTTTTATTTCATAAGTTCATTTGAGTAAGAAACAAAAACCATCCTAGTTTTGGTTTTAAGCTTCTTTACGTATAATTTTTAAAAGTCAAAATATTACATCAAAATGTATCAAAACCTTGTATGATTTTTTAATTTTTTTTTTGAGTTTGTGAATTCATAAAATTCTTTCTTGCCTTATGTTCTAAGCGTATCGCCCTCAAAATGCATTGGTCGGATAAGCTGTCTAGTCAGCCATTTCATCAAACAGCTATATTGTCATTTAACCCGATAGGCCCATTTAGAAAACCTTTCCCCTAATAGTGCATTTGGAAATGGTCCGGTCTGGTCGGGTTGCGTGGATTTCATTGAAAAAAGCCCGGTTTTTGTCCGAATCTATTCACCTTATTTACAAAACCAAACAAATGTTTCATTTTTTCGCCTAAGAAACGCAATTTTAAACTTAAAGTGGTTAAAATACGATTCCAAATCTGCTGATAGGTTTTGAAAAAAAAATGTTTCAATTTTTTTTTTAAATTTCTTTCGAATAATTTCATTTACACACATTTGCCCGGATTTTTAGTTGCCCGGATACGTGCGGACAAAATTCTGGCTATCAATCCTTAATCAATTGGATATCGGACTTTGATTGGATTGTTGGAGTTTTTGTATGTAGTGGATCGATCCTACGACTGTTTTACTGAATCGATCTTGCAGAAGAACGAACAATCCTAGTCTGTTTGTTAGACTCGAAAACTACTGAACCGATTTACTCGAAACTTGTCCGGTGGGTGAGTTTTGAGGCCTGGAAAGGTTCCCATTATGGTTTTAGACCCCACCCTCTTAATGAAAGAGAGGAGGGGTCTCTCAAAGAACAGACAAATGTACTACTTTCTCCTTCCAGTGGGGAGCTAGGAAGAAAAGAGGGAGACTCCTCTAAATTTTTTCGCAGGGTAGGAAGGAGGTTTTATTGCTTAAGAATTTATCAACCAATGGAACCAAATGTGAATTCATAGGGTTTTTGATTACGAAAAAATGGGATCTTTCCAGCAGTTGCAAATCAGAAAAAAAGAAGGTATTCCACACTATTTTTTTTTGAATAATTCGAGAACTTATTCAGCTATAGAAACCATATAGATAATATGAGGGCGGGCTTGTGATATAGCTCAGTTGGCAAGTCTGTTGTCTCCTGAGCCGATGTCCGCGAGTACGAGCCCGAGAGTAAAAATCGAACCCATTAACGATCCGCCAACTGCAACGTTGATAAAGTCGCGAATGCCATAAATATGGTAAAACGACTATAATCGAAACAATAAAAAAAATAATATGAGGGAGGTTGTTTGCGTACGTATAATTTAGAACCTCTTTTTTATCTCGAAAAGTTATCAGAAAAATGGAACGAAATATGATGTTAGTTAGATACTTAGAATGTGTCTATAGTAGTTCGTGAGCCTCCATACCAGTAAAACATACATGATGACATAATTTAAGAATTAATGTGAAGCTTTTAAAAAAGACAAAAATTGCAGATCTTTGAAAATTAATTTTCAGAAGTTTAAAGTTTCAAGTTTCAGAAAACTGGATTTAATTATTTTTGAAGTGCAATTCGTAGCTCCAGTTGAAGCTCTCATTTCATAGCGAATTCCTATCATTCAAAATCATTTATACACCTACCTGAAAATATATTAAAAACTTTAATACAATTTTGAAAGATTAGCTGACAGGTAATTTACTATTTCCAACTTTCAATTAAATGATTCATGGCATTTCGGTGAAGCATACATTCTAGTAGGAAGAAAATGAAATGGAAGTAATGAAAGTTTTGAACGGATAGTTTTTTTTGTCTTGAAGTAGCAAATTCGATAGGCCGATTTTGCATTGATCTATACAATGATACATGGATGGATCGAAGCACCTATTTCGTACCTCGATCGGACTGTACTGTTTTTATTATTTAATCTATAACAACAATACTTCATTTTGCTGCTTTTTCGTTTCTTATCTTTCTCATTAGCAAGAAGTTTAAAAAAGATTACAAATCAATTTTACGGAATCAAAATTGAATGCATGATTTCCAGTTATGTACTAAGGTAGGTAATAGAACAGCTTCTTTCCAGCGCTTTTGAAATAAAAATCAAAATGGCTTATGAAAGCAACATTTGTTGTTGACCATAACTATTATTGTAAGCAATTATTTATGATTCAAGCGAATTGGTCAGTCTCAAACATGGCTAAAACTTAAGAGATGTTTCAAAGCCATCAAGCGTCCAAATCGTTTGACCAATTGCACCGATAATAAAGCCGGACAACCCCTTGTAAAAGATTCCTTCAATATCAGATCTCCAGACAAATCTTCCAGAAGGATGAAACCTGGAAGGGCAAAAATTTGCATGTGCACTCCTAATTATGGGAGGATTCGGTTCCACTGTTGGCAAAATAAAGGATTAAAATTAGGCTTAGCGTCGTCATCGTCGTCTTCTAAGCATTCGATGGCCAAATTTAAGCTAAACAAGTCGTAAAATCATTTAGCCCTTTTCGCATCCACTGCCTGCCTACTTTTAAGGAAATATCCTTTTCGAAGGGATTATTGAAGGTATTGCCATTTTTGGGAAGAATGAGGTACGAGGAAAAATAGACGAAAGGATACAATAATGTGGGAGAAACCTTTTCTTGTGAAGATGCCTTCCAAAAAAGGAACGGGTGAAAAGTGCTCTAGTTTTGGGCGTTGTAAAACTTTTAGAGCTTTGCCATATTTCAAGGATTTCTGCAAATTTGATGAGTACACCGAAGGTCTTTCGAGGCCATTTCTCCTCTCTTTGGATTCTCGAAGTCATCCTGTCGCAGATTCGCACTCTTTTGGGCCGTTGTAAATATTAATTGCAAAAATAGAATAGACACGATTGTAAAAAAGAGTTTTGCCAGTGTCTTGGAAAGGGTTTTTTGGCACACTTTTTTCCATGGCTGAAATTAGCAGACAAAATAGAAAAATGGTCCCTTTCGCCAACCGTAATATGGTATGGTGAATTTTTGCCATTTGGATTTATGGGCGAATTTTGGGAAAAGGGACGCTTTTTCTGTAGGAAAGAGTTTGCTTTTTACGATTATGATATGGTGTGGGATTGGCAAAGAATGGAGTGTCGGAAAACGACAAACCGGCATTCCGGGAACTTCAGTCAATGAGACAGACACGTCAACTTAATCCTTGCTTTTGGTATAGATTTGCGAACTAAGGGTTAAAGAACGAGTTGGGCTTTGGTTAATTTTGTGCTTTGTTGAGAATTGTGCGTTGTAAAAAGCCGGTGTTTGGCAAGTTTTGAATGATTGGCAAGAATAAATTGCAGGGAAAGATTTTAGTATTTATGAAGATTTGCAGGCCTTTTGCACTTTTGCTTTCTGGGGTCAGAAAGTCATACGAAAGGATTTTATTACATTTTTGCGACATTTGGAGAGTCGAATGAGTTTATGTTTGCCATTTTCAAGCGTGTATGAGCGTGTATTGCAAGGATGAAGACTGGGATTCATGATGAATATGATAATTGAGAATGCTGGAAAAGTATTAAAAATTTATGACTATACGAGGTCACGCGGAAATTTTTTGCAGCAGAGGTGAAAAACACCAAAGCAATAGCAAAAAAAAAACAAATAAGCCTTTTTATATATTGCAGATTTATTGGCACGCCAAAATTGCAAAGTACAATATCTGTTCTTTCTAATGTGGGATTTCTGGAAGAAACTATCCGAAAATAACATAAATATCACCAGTGTGTGGAGATGTTTGAAATTGAGGACATGAGACATGAGGCATGAGACATGAGATATTAGATATGAGATATGAGATATGTGATATGAGATATGAGATATGAGATATGATATATGACATATGAGATATGAGATATGAGATATGAGATACGAGATATGAGATATGAGATATGAGATATGAGATATTAGATATGAGATATGAGATATGAGATATGAGATATGAGATATGAGATATGAGATATGAGATATGAGATATGAGATATGAGATATGAGATATGAGATATGAGATATGAGATATGAGATATGAGATATGAGATATGAGATATGAGATATGAGATACGAGATATGAGATATGAGATATGAGATATGAGATATGAGATATGAGATATGAGATATGAGATATGAGATACGAGATATGAGATATGAGATATGAGATATGAGATATGAGATATGAGATATGAGATATGAGATATGAGATATGAGATATGAGATATGAGATATGAGATATGAGATATGAGATATGAGATATGAGATATGAGATATGAGATATGAGATATGAGATATGAGATATGAGATATGAGATATGAGATATGAGATATGAGATATGAGATATGAGATATGAGATATGAGATATGAGATATGAGATATGAGATATGAGATATGAGATATGAGATATGAGATATGAGATATGAGATATGAGATATGAGATATGAGATATGAGATATGAGATATGAGATATGAGATATGAGATATGAGATATGAGATATGAGATATGAGATATGAGATATGAGATATGAGATATGAGATATGAGATATGAGATATGAGATATGAGATATGAGATATGAGATATGAGATATGAGATATGAGATATGAGATATGAGATATGAGATATGAGATATGAGATATGAGATATGAGATATGAGATATGAGATATGAGATATGAGATATGAGATATGAGATATGAGATATGAGATATGAGATATGAGATATGAGATATGAGATATGAGATATGAGATATGAGATATGAGATATGAGATATGAGATATGAGATATGAGATATGAGATATGAGATATGAGATATGAGATATGAGATATGAGATATGAGATATGAGATATGAGATATGAGATATGAGATATGAGATATGAGATATGAGATATGAGATATGAGATATGAGATATGAGATATGAGATATGAGATATGAGATATGAGATATGAGATATGAGATATGAGATATGAGATATGAGATATGAGATATGAGATATGAGATATGAGATATGAGATATGAGATATGAGATATGAGATATGAGATATAAGATATGAGATATGAGATATGAGATATGAGATATTAGTTATGAGATATGAGTATGAGATATGAGATATGAGAGATCTGACATGACAAATGAGACATGAGACATAAAATAGAAGAAATAGAACATGAGGCATAAGACTTGTCTGAACATGGGGCATAAAACGTAAAAGAAAATTTAGTAAGTTAATCCTTCAGAAACAAAATTCAGTGAATACTGTTTTGATCGCGATCGTTTAGTATGATTTAAGCAGATTCAAAAAACACATATAGGAAACTAATGCTTTCCATCAAATAAACATTGACATTTGATTGAAGATATCACTGAATCATAATCCCAACAAAATCGTCGGTTCAGCTAATATAAAACAGTACAAAACATTCGGTACATTCCTTAGAAATTGATCTTCTCCAGAAGACCAGAACTCTCGCAAAAAAAAAAAAACAAAAATATGCCAAAAGCTATTCCATTAACAGAAATGACTTTATTAGTGTCCGAACTAGAGCACATTTCAAGGACACAAAACCTTTCGCAAAAAAGCCCTTCTTTCTTACTCCCAATTACTCTCAAAGCCCAAAACCTTGACCAGGTCACCGAAAAAACTAGAGCACTTTTTAATTGCCTGTTTAAAATGTTTAATGTTCTCTTTGAGACATTTCCCAACTGAGCCATTGCAGATCCCAAGCCGAAAAAAATCACATTTAAATTAGATCAAACATTCTTTCTTCCCAAAAAGGATCTCTCCATCGGCCTCGAACCCGAAACCAAGTGATTGCTCTGATTTTTTTACGATCCAAAATACACGGGAGTATGGATTTCAGAAGGATAGAAAAAAAACTGTAACGATTTCCCGTGAACCATTTTCTTCGATGCATAATTCCTGCTTCGGTTCAAGGGTCGTAAAGTGCGACCTGAGCAAGAGGAATGCTCCAGATTTATTCGTCCTTCGACTGGCCCGTGTTAAACGACCGGTAAGTTTTACACGGACATGTCATAAAAGTTTACGTCATAATATTTTTATCCCTCCGCCACTGCGCTCTGCTGACTGAAGTTGGAGAATGTAGGATCTTTTTTGTGACCCAGTTTAAACGATTCTAGGTCATGCTTGGACAGGAGCAAGTCATAAAAAAGGAAGAAGTTCAGCCAACATCAACATCCTTCAAGGAGTCCTATTTCCAGAAGCTTTTTCAAACGAAACAGACGAAAGGCAGACGACGGACGCTCCAGATTTGGTTTTTATGAGGGCATCCTAGAAAGCGGAGAAAAAACAACATCAATATTTTCCTTTTTACTGAAGGCTATAAAATGCTCCAATTACGTCACATTTGAAGGTTGTCCCTCGAAGCTCGAAGTCGGAAATGGTCACGATTTTTTTATGGTTTTTCTGGACTTTGACCTTCTCGAAAAGGCGGAATGGTCAAGTTTTTTGTTGTTGTCGGTCACTTTTGAAACCGTCTTTGCCTCTAGGAAAAATCCAGGGATCAACATTTTTGGCCTTGTCCTGGTCAGTTTTTGGGGTGTAAAACTTTGTTGACTTTTTTCATTTCTGTTAAAATTGCTTGGATTCTTTAGGAACAAAATGAGGAGGCGTGTGAGGCATCATTTGTGAAGGATGAAGTTTCTGTGAGGTAGCAATGTTTGCTGAGACTGCTTTGTAGGATTGGAAATTGTCAGTGGTACAAAAATACTACTGATGTAATTTAAAGTAAACACTCATCATTGTATACAAAATGAAGACATGAGTTTTAAATGAGGCAACTAGAATTTGTCGATACGTATCCGGGCCGGAAAAATTTAGGCAATTCAATAAACAAACCTGGAAAAATCCAGTCATTTGATCAATAATACGGACAATATCCAAGCAAATGTTGTCAAACCAAATATTACTCAACAAAAATCAAAAACAATTTTTTTTTAAATTTCAAAACATTTTTTTTTGTTTGATTTTCCAAATAAAGTGAATAAATCCAGGCAAAATCCGGGCCTTTATTAATAAAATCTAGGCCGCGTCGGACTGCTCCCAATTTTTTTAATTATCCGGGTAAACCCAGATAAAACTAGGAAATCTAGTAACCTAAGTCTAGGAACTATAATTCTCTTGATATTTTCCGGAACCAAGTACCTGCATATTTCTGCAAGTTTAATTTAAATTAAATTATACAAATGATGTGTTCCGTGTCTTCAACAATAATAGATTTATTCTATGTTTTTCAATTTAAAAATACAATTTTTGAATTCTCCTTAATTATTAATTCGCTTGTTAGGAGTGTATTAAAAAAAAGCAACACTATGTATTGTTAATGACTTTTGAATGCATGGATGGAAATCGGTGAAATATTATGTGAATCCAACCAGTTATATAATGTATACGTGTACAAAATTTTATGACTATCTGTCAAATGGTTTTTGAGGTATCGCCCAATACTAAAGTTAATTGATATAATTTTTTGGGCAGGATCGCGAAAAATGCAGGAAAGTCCCAGTGGGAAACCTGAAAACAGCTGGAAACCAACTTTTCGACCAAAGTTCACACAGACAATCGTTCAAGAAGTCTTTGAGGAATGAGCTAAAATTTTAATAAAGTTTAGATAATTGATCCCATGAAGTTATGGAATGTAAGTACATAATAGGTTTTTCAAGCTCAATCCAATAATATTAAAAGAGGAAGTGAATGCTCAAATTATTTCGACTGCTTGTTAAAAATTTCCCCATATAACCAGAAATCGTAAAGCAGTGTTCATTGTAGATTGTATAAGCAACTAGTTTAAATTGGAATTGTATAAACATCTTGTTGTAGCTAAAACAAGTTATATTTTATCGTTTATGGTTTGTATAGTTCATTAAATACGATAACATTTTATTAATCGTATAGAAAGATCAATAAAGTTGTTTTGAATAGCAGTAGAAATGTGTAAAGCTCAATATTTAAGCCCACTGTACAATTAAGCAATCTTTCATGCTTGCGATCTATGATGACATATTATTTCCATGAAAGGTCGTACAGTAATTGTGAGAAAATCGTATGATGGAATTTAAGCAATCTATTCATATATGTCATTCAAAGTTGCTTATTGAGATAAACTTAATAGGTAAATAATTGTTGATAATGCAATTCCTATGCTTAGTAATATCGTAATCATTTTATGTCAACAATTGCAAAAATTAGAAAACCTTGACGAATTTTGTTGCAAATATGAAGGCCGTTTTAATTAAGAAAAAAATTATAAAAATGAAAAAAAGTGGCACATACAGTCGGCGTTTGCAAAAACACAGGCGACGCACATAGGAGTACTCTATGGAAAAAAATGGCCAAAACCCGTTTTTCTCTTTAAAATTATTAAAAGTCTTTTTTTCATTGTTTTCAAGTATACACAACCCATTTTTAACCAAAATTTCCAATTTCGTAATTTTGGCCTTTTCGGGTCATTCGCTGCACCCTTATAAAAAGTTTGTTTTTAAGCAAATTCGAAGCAAACCATCCGATCAACTATCACAAAAGATGAAAAATATATTTTTTTAAACAAACAAATCAAACCCAATAAAAAACGTTTGTATAACACAAAGTAAATGCATGGCATGCTCGCTATCTGAAACTAAATTAGGGACAAAATACGCTTAAATTTCTAAATTTCAAAATTGAAAATAGCTCGAGTTCGCAAGTATGCGCAAGATTTTTCTTTTGGACATGTTTAAGGAAGTTAGAAGCAATCGTGTGATACGGGATTTTTTTTCCGGCGGAGACCGGAAGATAAACTTAAACACTAATTTGTGAAAAACTAATACAAGTTTTTTCGAAAATATTGTACTATTTTGTTTAGCTTCTCTACGACATGTGTTTATCAACAAATAATCGCAATTTCAGTCACAATTCCTTGGTTATATTAAAACTGAAGATTTGTAGAAGAAATTTTGTTCATAGTCTCATTATTCTGCGTATTACGCAGCCTGTGATTGTACGTGATTTTGCCAAGTCTTGGAAAACAAAGTTTATAATTCTGATACATCAATGTTACGAGTTATGCCATTACGAACTCACTATATCGATGGTTTAAAATCGACAATACTAATATGCAATAACTTTCTAAAAACCGAAAAACCTAAAAAAAATTGATTTTTTTCAATTTTAATGTCGAGGTTTTGGCCAGGATTTGGGGTAAAATACTCCTGTGTGCGACGCTTAAAAAAATCCGGTTCGGTGATACACGATTCCAGATAACCAGAAATCGTAAAGAAGTGTTCATTGTAGATTGTATAAGCATTCAGTTTAAATAGGAGTTGTAAAAACATCATGTTGTAGCTAAACCAAGTTATATTTTATCTTTTATGGTTTGTAAAAGGTTTGTTCATTGTATACGATAATATTTTGTTAATCCTATAGAAAGATCACTAAAGTTGTTTTGAATTGCAGTAGAATTGTGTAAAGCTCAATATTATATCCCACTGTACAACTAAGCAATCTTTCATGCTTGCGATCTATGATGACATATTATTTCCATGAAAGGTCATACAGTAGTTGTAAGAACATCGTATGATGGTATTTAAACAATCTGCGGATTGTCGAATTGCTTAACAGTGCAGTAAATAGCTAGCTAAGATCGCACAGCGCTGAATACCATTATTGATTGGGCGTCGTACACAAATTACGTAACGCAAAAAATCTAGAATTTAGACCCCCTCCCCCCCTTTGTAACAATAAGTAACGTTTGATAAGACCCCCCTTCTATAGTTACGTAACGCAAAATACCACCCCCCCTCCCATATTCAATTTTGAAATTAAAAGTAAAAGTATACAAAAGTTTATTTGATGCATTTTTATTCTGAAACGTTCTTATACTGCAGTGAAAAATATCAAAAGAAAAAAAATTAAAAAACAGCATCGGTCCAATTTCGGCGAGTTGTTCAGAAATCACTTGTTGCTGCGTATCCGGATTTTCTTTTGATTTGTTCCAGATAAGCACCGCCTCATCCAGACACTTCTTCTTGCTGCGCTCTGGATTGGCTTTAACTGTAGCGTTGTAGAGGCGTTGAAACAGGTCGTTTTTATCCATTTTGCGGTATTCAGGAAACTAACATTGAATGAGATGCAATTAATGACGCGATAATATTATAACAATGAAACTCACTTCTTTCTAGTTGAGGAAATTGCACAGTCAGTTACACTGCACATAAACACTGAATGAGCTGCAGTCGATGACGTGACAGTAAAATAAACAAACCCGCAAAGCTCACTTCGATTCATTCGCGCAGTGCGCACACAAACACATAAACGGTTTTTCTCAATCAAACTTTTTTTCCAAAATACTTAACCACCAATGACGCTTTCGAACAAGGGGTGCGTAGATTTGCTCGCAAAAAAAAATCCAATTCTTTTCTTTATGTTTTTTTCCATTAATTTGTTACGTAACTGAACCAAGTACCCCCCCTCCCCCCTATGTAACAGCAAGTAACGCAGACTCAACCCCCCTCCCCCCCCTAAATGCGTTACGTAATTTGTGTACGACGCCTTGTTATAAAATCGTCTAAGAAATAGGTTAAAGTTGTATTTCAAAAAACGGCATCTATACATAGATTTGGAGTCCGAAATGATGCAGTCAGTGGTATTTTATACGATCAACTGATTTTTATACGGAACTACCAACTGTACACGAACAAATTTGCTTATTTGTATCAACATAAAATGGCGCCGAGGAAGTATCGGAGTACAGGGATCGGAACGTTGTGAGTTCGAGACTGAGGGAAAATAGACACATAAAGTTGTATATGGTTAATTTTTTTTTGCAGTAAACATTAAATTTTATTGTATTAATGTTCACGGCGATTCATAGTAAAATCGTTATAAGGGAAAATATAGTTGCTTTGGGATACAGTAACAATAAATTGTATTAAATGGCGAAGAAAGTTGTACAAACCTCAGGCTACCTGCAAAAGGAAATTGTAATCAAGTTGTAGGGCAGGCAATAGAAAGTTGTAAGTTGTACAATCCTAAGATTTTATGCAAAGCAAAGTTGCTATAAATTGTTGTAAACGCAATACAAAGTTTTATATTTTCAAGATGAGCAAAATTTGGTCCGTATATTGCCTCCACTTTGGTACGTACAGGCTCATATAGAATATTCTATACAACTTTTTCAGATTGTACAAAAGTGTGTATATCTCAGAAACAACTGAAATATACAGACCAAAATGTTCACTGGGTCGTAATGAACAACATAACTAACTTTTCAGCGGTCACCTGGCAGGTTTCCAGTCAGAAACTTTTCGTTGACAAATCACGCCTGTTTTTTTTCGGAGATGGACAAGAAAAAAAAGTTTGATGACTGTTACTTGCGGAGGCTTACGATCTGTGAAAACTACAAATCACCCAGTATTTCATAACGATTGCCACGATGGCTGGAAAGAAAATAAATAACGATCGAAAATTAAATTGAAAAAATTGAATATCTTGCCTCCTGCAAAAGCAAAATCAATTAAAAAAACCCCTTTGGAGCCGTTCAGATACCATGTGAACAGAAAACGAGATTTTTTACTCACTCACCTCCTAAATGCGACAAACGGATTTATGACTGTATAGCTTCAATTCCCCTACATTTTTCAACGAATTCAGGAAAATGGATGTTCGAATTTGAAAATATCGGACCGAATGAATCCAAACTTGTGCATTTTTTTTTTCGGGGAATCGAATGTAAGCTGTTTGAGCCACTGAACGTACCGAAAAATTAAGTTAAGTCTGTTTTTCCCCTAAATTTTCCTATTTACATTTTTCAACCAATTAAGAAAAAAGGATATTCGGACTTTTATTTTTTCAACCCAATATTTGGAAATGGGGGGTAGAACATCCGTTACTCCATTTGCAAATGCGCACGGTGTCTTAAACAGCCTTTCTTTGATTCCTAGGGAAAAAATAACAATAGTAAGGTCTCATTTAGCTCAGAACCTACAAGTTCAAACATTATTTTTTTCTAAACTATTTGAAAAATGTAGAGGAATTGAGGGTTAAAATATTCATAACTCCATTTTCTGAAGCGTGCGGTTAATCTAACAGCCATTATTTGATTTCATGGAAAAAATCATACGAGAAAGGTTGCTTTTGTTCTAAATATGTTTTATTTCGAACGAGTCTTTTATGAATTAATTCAAAAATGTAGGGGAATTGAGGTTTTAAACAGCCATAACTCAATTTTCCAAAGCGTGCAGTGAAATAATAGCCATCATTCGATTCCTCGAAAAAAGTTATCAAAAAATAGATCAGATTTGATTCAAAATTTTCTTGCCGAACATGCTTTTCCTGAACTATTTGAAAAACGGCGAAGCCCTTTTCTTCAGATGGATCATGAATGAATATTAGCTATTGGATAAATATTAGTAATCCCGTAATGAGCAATGGCCATGATCCTTTAAGAAGAAGAATATACTGGGATCATTTGTACCCATATATTAGGGATCAATTGTACCCAAAATCAATATTTTAGAAAACTTTTTCTGAAAAAAGTTGGGAGTTTTCCATCGCTTCGAAAATATTGTATTTTAAAGCTCATTTTACACTCACAAGATTGATGTATTGGAATAAATATTTTTGTTATGATATTTCCATGTTAGCAACATTTTAAAATGATGAAAAAAGATCTTCAAATCACATTTTGTAAAATTTTTCAAACAAAGTTCAATAACCCAAAAACTTATTTTGTTAAAATTTTTTGATCTGTGCACGACATTCCAGTTTGGAGATATAGCTAAGGAATCAAGTATCCCCAGGGATCAAGTATCCTCATTCTCCCCTATATCTCCGTTCTTAAACTTGTGTGGCATTTGAAACTAAGTTAAATTGGTTCTCCGAATATTTTCACCAAAGGTAACTATTTTTTCATTGATTTTGTTAAACTAAGAAAGAGGATATTGAATTTCTTGGCAGTGTTTACAGCTTTTTGCCCATTGTGCAGTGTTTCCGTTGCCCCGATATTTTAAAAGAAGATCTTTTTTTCTTTTTGTCACAAATTGTCAAAGTTTCTTCTGAAAATCCAAAAGTTTCCATTTTGTGACTCAAATTCATCCATTTAAGATTAAGTGTTTAACGTTTTTAACATAATTTTATCATGTCTTTTGAGTAGCAACTTTAGTCTCAAATTGCATAAGAGAGATGTATTTTTTCCTAATTTAAGAAATGATTTTTCATTTTATTTCGAAGCTTAATCTAAAATTTGTGGAAGTCCGCATGGAAAAACGCTAAGCTGGTTCGATATTTTTAAATTGGCCACTTAGAATAAAATGTTGGCACTTTTACTGCTAGAAAAAAAACGCCTAATTTTCCTTCCTTATTCTCACTTCATCTTTCAAGTTACGAGTAGTAGATTGTAAAACCTTTTCACAGAATGTTTCGGATGAAATTCGGGCCAAAAAGATTTTGTTTAATCCTTTGTCATGTTCGAAATCATGACTTCTCAAACTGTTTCTTTAAAGGGAACTATTTTGAAAACTTATCATATTTTATTTTTGAAATAAGTTTTTGGGAATAAAATGCTAAATTTTCAGAACCTCCTGCCTGAGAAGGGTTCAGAATGATGTTTCAAATTTCATTTAAAAAAAGTCACAATTTGACATCCTTGTTCCTGGTTTAATTATTAATATTTTTTTTATTTCGAAACTATTATTGAACTTTTAATAAATTTCTGAGACTGCTAGTTTGCTTTGAATCTGAATCGCACATCATTAGAAAGACGAATAGATTTGAAACTAAATCAGAATATCAATCAATAATATGATTTATTATTCGTTTTCATGGATATTAACTGATCACAAATAGGAATAAAGCAAAACATTTGGAACCTAAATTCAGTAAACTCATTAAAAGATTGATTTTAAATTTCCCATGTTGGCAAAGTGAAAAAACCGACCCCGTTCAATTTTCGTAACATGCCGTACATTTTGTGTTGCCCATAAACAAATTTTGCCTAAAACGAACGTTTTTTTTTTCACACCTTTTTTCATTTATTTAAAGAAAAAAAATTTGTTTTATCATTTTTTATTTATTCATCATGTTTTTTTTGTATCCATTTGACTCTTTTCTTATTTTGTTTATTATGGTTTGTCTTTTTTTTTGTCATGCTTGCTATTTTTCTCATTCTCCATTAGGGTAGATACTCTAGATTTCGACAGGAGCTAGTTTTCGACAAAATTTTAATGACAGGCTTATCTTTCTGTTTGGTGACTCAAGCTATCGATCTTCATATTTTTCTATTTTTGCTCTCCCACTTTAGTATACCTTGAATATAAAAATTCCTCTAAGTAAGTTATTGAATAGTTGTAAATAAATAATTTAAAAGTAACATTCTAAATCACCTGTGAAATTCAATTCCAACGACCAAATAAGAATGATTTTGAATCATGAAAAACCCCCCTTTTATTTGATTAAAAGCAACATAAAAGGAATCAATGGAAAGGTTAAGGTTCTGAAATCAATCGTTTCGGTAATTTATTGAATGTTTTTGCTAACATTTAATGAAATTTCAACTGTTTTTTGAGCTGTCGAAAACTAGCGCTGAAAATTCTCCCAATAATCTATTTTTCGACACCCATCTTCTTCGGTATGTTTATACTGTTTCCATGGTGTAAAAAACGCCGTGAAGTAGACAAGCAATTCCAATACGCAAATATTCATGTTGCTGAGCTAACAAAGGAAGTGGAAATATGCTTGTCGAAAACTAAAACTTTTTGTGTCGAAAACTAAAATTGAATGTCGAAAACTAGATCATCGAGAGGTTTTAGTAAAAGGCTAATAAAAATGTCGTTTTGAAACTTTTGATCAATAAAAAAGGTAGAGAATGAAGAAAAAAATCTGAGTCATATAACCAATCACATTTGAAATGAAAAACTTTAGTCAAATAGTTTATTTACATGGTTTTTCTGACAAATCAAGCCAAAACTGTCGACATCTAGGTATTTTACCCTATTATTTTTTGGATTTTTCATCTTTTTATGTGTTTGTTTTTTTTCAATTTCATAAAATTTTTATCATTTTTGAGTATTTCTTTTTTAGTTAATTTTTAGAATTAACGTTAACGTATTTATGGTTTTTGCCTAAATTATATTGCTCCTATTAAAGCGAAAACTATAATTTAATGACAATCCACCGTTCAGTTTTGGAACATGAACCAAAATCGGGGGGCCTGAATTAGTAATCGAAGGAAACAGCTTAAATTTGGCCTTGACTCAAACCTTGATCTGAGTAATGAAGAATAATTTTGAATAGCTCTTGAGTTTTTTTTTCAAATTTCGAAGTTCTTGTTTTAAAATTGCATAAGATCATTAAAGCTATACGATTTTCACGTTTAAAATCTTGTTTCATGGTTGAGAATATAACTCTTGAATAATTTTGTTCACCATGAATCAGAATTTGAGATTCAGAATTTGGAGCATCTCAAGTGGTTGCTTTGAACCGCCGTGAGGTCAACTTAGGTGGACTAAAGAGATTTATGTGAATATCCAAGCTCTAGAAGCAGTCTGGTGGGGGGGGGGGGGATATTGTGACCTATTTTTATTTGAACGAATAAAAAAATATCAAAGAATATTTTTTATTACATTTTACTTAACCATTTCAAAGTTTTTTTAACATTAAAAGTTTTATTTATTAAGGCCCATTTTCACTTCACGTGTAATTCCAGCTGGATTTATCCCTTTAAAGCGGATAGAGTGGTTTTTATTCCAATTCCCTCGCCATGAAGAAATTTTCACGGTAAAAACAGGGGGAATCGAAATAAAAACAGTTTAAGAAGGTTTTAAGGAAAAAATTTAGCTAGATTTTCATCTTTCAACCATTCCCCATTGAATCCACCATATTACACAAGCTTGTTGTATCACATTGTTCAGTTTTTGATTAAATAAGATTTTTTCACATTCATTTAAACTTGAACTGTAAACCGGGCTTTACAAAGAACTCTTTTAAAATACTTACGAAAATGGAAAACACGTTTTGTATTAGGAATCCTTTCGTTACAAATTAGAGAACTTCATCCATGGTTGAAATCTTCGAATTTTTCATTTTAAATTATTTGATTCGAAAAAAAATAAGTTTTTATAAGAAAGCCTCCGATTTAAAAAAAAAAATCGCGATATTACATATTTCTTTATCAGTAAATACTATTCGTAAAAGTGAAAATTCTGTAGATGTTTTTTTTCTAAAATAAAAACTGACTTACTTTGCAATCTGAATTTTCAAAATTAACTCTGTACCTGAAAATGAATTCAGATGCAGAATACATATACAGCATAAATATTCAAAATTTAGATCAAGCTCATATATGAGTTAAAAATATCTAGATTACTTATGTTGAAAACGCAGGTTTCAGTGATGGAATAGAGTTATCTTTATTCATGTTACGTCTGTTAGGTCATTCGAATACAACTATATTAATTAGCGATAGCTTATTGTCACTTCCATATCTTATATTCCCTAACCGGGAAAGTACTCATTTCTTAATGAGTACTTTGACATTCTTACCCAGAACCCAATATGAGTTGTTTGGTTTCACAGTGTGATGATGTTAACATTTGTACCGTGTTCACCATCATCAGCTGTTATCATCAATCATCGCCGCTATTGTTTCAATTGCGAATTGACTCAAAGCATGCGGAACCAAATGTTTTGGTTTCGCCGACGGAGCGGCATCGAAAACCGTAAGTGTCAACAACTTATTATCAAATTTATATATTGGATCTTGTTCCTAGTTTTAATACGATTTCCGAAATGTAAAAAATGATTTCTGAATTTGGATACCAGCACTTAATCAATACTTCGATATGAGCCAAGAATTAGAATTTGCTTCAGAGCCCTCAATCATTAATCTAGTATTTCATATTTCATGTTTTGGGTTTAAATCGAAATTAATTATTTCATTATTTTACTTTCAATCTGAATTTTGATACTGATTTTGAATAATGAATCTTATTATGAGTTTTAAATTCAGGTTCACCATTTTGAAGTTTTCAATTCTGCTAAAGAATAAAGTTTAAGAACCTTGGATCTGAAAATGGAACAAAAACTCAGGATGATTTCTAAAGCTATGATCATTAAGAGTCCGAGAACTTCATTTCGGTAATAAATACATTTGGCAGCGTTTTGGCAGCGTTATTTTGGTAATAAAAAAGACTACTTTGTCCTGTGTGTGTTTTTTGGTTTCACATTCAGAAAATAATTACTTGAATGCATTTGAATTTCATAAATTATGGATTACAATTTGAATGACAACAATACTAAATTTGAATAACAGTTTAAAAAAAGGGCGAATCATCCACGAGAATGAATATCCTGAAAAAAAAGAAAAAAAATCTAAAAAAAACTCAAAGTAACTTTTCAATTCAATTTTCTAATGATGATGCGAACTGAAAATCAAGGATCCTAAACTAGATATTAAGAGCGAAATGCGAAAACAGATAAACAATTTAGATTTTGATAATATGGAACCAGGCATAAGTTCTGAGTAAAGATTGTTATTCTTGAATAACCATACTCAATCATCAAAATTCGATTAAACACGTTCGTCGCCACGGCACCCATATTCGGGTGACGGGTGTATTTCCTGGGGGGCCCCGTCACATCAAAAAGCGTGTGACGCTCTCTTACTTGAGTTTACCGCTCAGCTTCGCCACACGTTTCAAATATGATGGGAGTTGTCCCTTGCTTTCTCTCTCTGAAAATTTTTTTGGGCCCGGTTAGTAAAACTACCAAAATGAGCGTGGCGACGAACGTGTTAAAATTCAAAAATTTTTGTACAGAGTAGAACACCTCACTTGCTTTTCCTAGATTTCCCAAAAACCCTCCCTTTCTCTCCCTTTCCTACAGCCATGCCTAGAATGATTCTAGTAGAATCACATCATTTTGATGCTAAATTATAATAACACTTTTTTAAATTGGAAAAAAATTGACTTTATTGGATTATTGCTTATTGTTTATTTTTTACTAGCTGATTTACCCGGCCTTGCTCGGGTTCACATAAAATATAAATCAAAATGAATCATTTGACTTTTCGAAATTTGTGATGTTTTATATTCATCATTATAAGAAATTTGGCCCAAGTTTGACCATGTTAGTTTTTTAGTCTTTTTAAAGATTTTAATTTAGAATATTCACTGTTCATCGTTTTCGTATTATCGAAAAATTTATAGTTATAAGATTTTAATTAATGGAAATTCAAAAAAAAATCCTGGTATGCTAATTCATCCTTTCATGAAAAACATTTTTTGCAACCATCATTTCTTAGGAAGCTTGAATAGATTTGGCCTAATAGTTTTATCTTCAAAAGATTAAACTGCTTTTTTTTATCTTTTCCATCCCCTTTCTAATGAAAATTTCGGTTGAAGATTAATTGAAACGTTAAAATCGCAGCCTTGAGCTTATAACTCTGAATCTAAAAAAATTTTCTTCCTCTATGAGGAATTCCAAAAATATAAAAATGGTTGACCCTCAAAGCCCCCCAGCGGCGGTGAAGAGCACTTTGAAAGCCACTACTATTCTAGTCAATATATTAATAACAGGCTAGTTGTATTTTTCAATCAAAATGTAGGCTTATAATTGTATCCAAATATCTCGTACCGGTAGCACGTGCTTTGAACAGTAGAAGGTACAAAAACACCCGCCTAAATTTTCACTTTCAAATTTTTAATGCTCACCAAGCTTTGATTTGCTATCCAGTACATGTGAGCTCTGGATGGTCGTTTCTAATACCCGGTCCATGCATGGTGATGGTGAAAATAATCCCGCCAACGAAACGAACGAAAACAAAAATCGGTTCACAAAATGGGTGCCATGACTTTTGGTTCGTGGGAATAAAACCGTTGTTTTATGGAAGACCCCCTTCAAAAGGGGTCATCCGAAAATCTAAAAACATTTTTCATCATACCTGGTCCTAATAAGCACACATGCCAAATTTCAGCTCTCTAGCTCTTAAGGCGGCTGAGCCTATTGAAGACAAACATACAAACGAACAAACGGAAATTGCTTTTTATATATATACTAGCTGATCCCGTACGAACTCCGTTTCGCTTTCAACTTCTAATATGTGATGAGCGTGTGTGTGAAAGGTAATTGGTATGCATTTTTACGATAATATTGAATAAAATATAAAACAGTATTTTTTAACACACCCTTTTTATTGCTATTGTCTATCAAAATGATATTAACCGTCGAAAAGAACACCCGTGTATGAATTCTAATCTTGAGCGGATGCATAATCATGCAATTATTGCAAAAACATGAAACAGTTGATATGAAATCAGGATTTGTTGGCCCGTTCTGTAAACTCTCAAAAATAATTTTTTGTCTCGATCCGATGTATAAATTAGAAATTACTGCAAAAGTTTTAAGCAGGACGACCCCTTTTTCTGTTCTTTGATACAAAATTTGAAATCAGGAATAGATCATCCGTGCTGTGAAACTTCCGTGTATGAATTTTCACATAGATCGGATACTCAATAATAGAATTATTGTTGAAAAATAAATTATATGGATAATCCCTATTTTCGTTTGATTCAAAATTTGTATCCAGGAATCGATTGTCCATTTTGTAAAACTCGCGTGCATAAATTTCTGTCTCGATTCAATGCATAGCAATTTAATTATTGCAAAAACATTGAACAATTAATAGGGATGATTTTTTTTGCTGACCTCTGCCCAAAAGGTGACTTCTGAAATCATTTGTCCATGCTGGAAACCTCCCACGTATCTACTTGTTTTCATTACAATTAGATGTTCAATCACGACAATATTGCGGAAATAGTAAAAATTTCGTATGAATGACCCCCTTTTCCGACCCCTGATTCAATAGTGGGCACCTGAAATCAATTGCCCTTCTCTCAAACCTACCCTGTGCAAAACTTGATCTCAATCGGATGTATAATCACGATAAAATAGCAAAAACAGTAAACAGTTAATATGGACGACCCCTTTTGGCCGACCCTTGATCCAAAATTTGACACCTGAAATTAATTACTCGTCCCTTAAAACTCCCATGTGCAAATTTTCATCACAATCCAATGTGTATTAGCGTCAATATCGCAGAAACAGTGAATAGTTCTTATGGACGACCCCTTTGGCCGACACCTCACCCAAAATTAGATACCTGAAATTGATTGCTGGTCCCTCAAAACACTCATGTGCCAATTTTCATCGCAAACCGATCTATAATAAAGCCAATATAGCCAAAACATTATTTGTGTTGTATGGACGACCCCTTTTGCCGACCCAATACACAACATTTGATAGCTGAAATCGATTGCACGTCACCTAAAACTGCTTTGTAGAAATTTTCATCTCAATCCAATGTATAATAACGTCAATATCGCTGAAACATTGAACAGTTGATATGGACGACCCCTTTGGCCGACCCCTGTTCCTAACTTTGATACCAGGAATCAATTGCTTGTCTATCAAAACACTCATGGGTAAATTTTTATCACAATCCGACGAAAAATAACGTCCATTTCGCCAAAATAGTATTTGTCTTGTATGGACGACCCCCTTCAGAAGGGGTCATCCAAAAATCTGAAAACGTTTTTCATCATTCCTGGTCCTAATGAGCATCCATGCCAAATTTCAGCTCTCTAGCTCTTAAGACGGCTGAGTCTATAGAGGACAAACAAACAAACAAACAAACAAACAAACAAACAAACCCACAAAAATTGCTTTTTATATATATAGATTTCAAGCGTTTAAATAACACTTTTTGTAGTTTTTATATCATTTAAATCAAGATGTTAACATATTTTACACTGAAATAACCATATCTAGTCTCATATTTTGACTCTGAAGATATGTATGTTGATGCCAAATTTGAAATACTGATTTAATCATTTATGTTCTGTAGTCGATATTTTATGATGTTTTTTTTTTCTAAACATTGTCGTCCTAAGTCTTCAGTTTTTTTTCTTTTTTGAAATAAACGAATCAACGAAAATACAATGATGATAAATGAAAGTCAGATTTATTTTAAATATGCTTAATGGAGTGTCCATTTCCCGGCCATTTTAGCGTTCCCGGGAATTGGGAAATCTAGCTATCCTTTTCCTGATAATTCTCGGGATCCCGGAAAAGAATTAAAATGAAGATTTTAACACTCTATTGCATACGAAACTCAATCTATATGGTAATTTTGTATTTCAAGTAGTGGTATTACAAATCATTTCAACATTTTTAATGTCTCATTAATTCAATTAGCAATTATAAACCTAAGCCTCAAAAACCAAGCACTTAAACCGACAAACTTGTCTGATTCTACATGAGTGCACAAGTGCCACAGTTTAAATAATTGAGAAATATTCTTCACTATCGATAGAAGTTGGATAGCTATTGGAAAATTGTTTGGTTTAAAAGATTCTTCATCATTTTTCACTTTTACACTAAGTTTTCGAATGAAAAATACTTTTCTTGTGTCAAATTAAATGTTTTCAACAGTTTTTAGAGAAAAAAAGACAAGTGTTTTTTATCTGTTTTTTTATTCCAATGAGAATAGTTTAAATTTTAAGTAACTAAATAACTTTTTATCGGCTTCGGGAATTCTTGAGATTTTTAAGCGTTTTCCGGGATTCGGGAATTCCCGAATTTTTTTATTCCCGGGAATTCCCGGTTGGGAAATCCCGGGTAGGACACTCTTAAGCTCAAATCTAGTTTTCATTTAATAATGGATATTTTAATTTATATTGGTCTAAATAAAGATTGAAGAAAATCATTTGATTTCTCAGAAGCTCTGAAGCTAAACTTGAAATAAACATAAACAAGAAATTAAGAAATAGCAATTGAATTCTGAAGCAGTATTCATTTTCAGATTGAATCTACAGATATAAAACTATTCATACGATTATTTTACCAAATTTGAGAACTTACGAATGAATAAGTAGAAAAAGCTTAAAATACTGAAAAATTAAGGAGGCGGTCAGTTAAGTTCAATCTAACCATTTTGAAAGCCTTACAGAGCAAAAAAATTTGTGAACTGCATAGTTTCACTGCAAAAATTATACCATCGCTTATTTCTAACTTTTGTATATAATATTGCTTACATTTATGTTGTATTCGATATAAAATTAAAATATTTTACTATTTGGAGATTCACATCGTCATAATTTGCATCTGACTGTAGCATATGTGGAATGAAAATGTCAGAGTCAGAATCAATCAAATATTTAAGAATAAAACATTAAAAAGTAAGTTTAGACCACAGGATTCAACTCGCAAAAAAATTATAAAAATGTAATTCAGGAACAACTTAATTTTTCCAATAGTTTTCAAAAACATATTTTTACTGTAATGCTCAACATCAAGCAACTCCAATAAATCCATGTTTGTGTGTGTTTTTTTTTTCTTTCAATCGTCCAATGAATTTTATTTTATTGCATCGTCTTCTGGAACGTTTGCAGCGTTCAATATAAATGGTCATTTTTTGACCTTTTTATGACAATCAATTTTAAGAAGAGGCATTTTTCGTCACTACTTTGACTTATTGCCCGAACAATTGTCTTGTATTTCTTATGAGCGAACATTGCAAAATAATTGTCCTTACAGTTGACCAGCAATGGCAGCAAATAAAAAGTGCTCTAATTAGCTTAAACTGTTTTAGGTCTGCTTTTTTCCCGAAAAATGTTAGGCAATCGAAATTTTTATCCCTATTTTTCTGTCCAGGACATGTCCAGGTAAAGTCAATATTCTCTGCACAAAAAGATAATAAAAAATGCTCCAGTTTCAAAATTAAGGAAAACAAGGGCAGCTTCGAGCATAGTTTGACCAGTTCCTAGAACCATGCTACCTCGTGGAATCACCCAACTGGGCTCAGGTAAAAGAATCCCTGATGGTTGTTTGCAAATATTGCAAAACACAAAAATTTCGGACAACCATAAACTATCGGCCAGCCCCCTAGATGCTCTAATTTTTTTTTGCGTTTGCCTGATTTTTTCCTCCTGTGTTTTGTGATTTATGAAGTCGGAAAAAATTGGCACACTTTTTTGCGAGATGCTCCATAAAAAAGGCGGCCGGCTCGAAGTTTGGTCCAATTTTTTTATGGTTGCTTTTTGCTAATGATTGGTCCAATTTTTGTTGGTTGCTAAAAACTTAGTATAAAAGAATTTATGATTTTGAACGCATTTTTTGGACAATCAAGGCAATAATGACTTTGTGGGTAAAAAATGGGCCTGGAAGCTGTTGGACGCATGCAAATAATTAGGACCGCTTCTGTGTTGATTTTGTTTTGAAGAAACTTTAAAAAAAAATCCCACAACGCCCCCGGGTGGGCAATCAAAAAATAATCACCAATGTGAATGGTCGAAAATACTTGGAGGTTGACCTGCCTGATGAAACATAATTAAAAAAGCCATGACAGGTCCGGTTCGTCACTTGCGTTTAATTGTTTCGTTCAAGTCTTTTGTTTGTTTTGCCTCTAGAAGTGAAGGTGTTTTCAGGACAATTATTTTCGAATTTGTCAGCGGCATCAACACTGACAGAATTGAAAGGAAAACATATCAACCGATCCGGTAGTGAATCAGGATTTTAACACTTTAGGAGTGAAATGTTGAATTAATTCCAGTTTTTTGAAGCCCCTCAGTAATCAATGTTGATGTATTGATTTTTCGCAAGTAATTATTCCATTGGTTTTGTACAGTTCACAAACACAAGAAATGAAAGTTGTTTCCCTTGCATAATTGTGTGGGCAGTTCAAAACAACTTTTTGTTTAGATATTCTTTCATTAAAAATTAAAAACTAAATCTGAAAAAATTATAAACTAAAATTTAATTGATCTGAAACTAAGTTCAAACAAATATTTTATGTTTGAAAATATATTTATAATTGAGCTGCATATTAATAGAAAATTTATTAATAATCAATCCAGTCGTAGAGATTGATTTATGATTTCAATTGCTAAATTATTTTGAAATGCTGAAATTAAAATTTGTGTTACGTACTTTATAAAACCTTAACACTTGACTCAATACTTATGAAATGTTGAACTTGACAAATGTGTTCAAATCAACATATTTATTCTACATGATCACAAGAAAGGATGCTTCGAGACGAAAAATAAGAAACAGGTATAGGTATATTTTGAAGATTTTTTTTTTTAGAATCTCGTGATCGTCGAAGAAACTAAAGAAAATGTTAAGTTACATAAATCAAGATTTTCTAATTTTTATCATGCAAATGTAGAATTTTCGATATTATTCTTGGTTACTTCTCAAATTATCCGAAATTATTCTAAAAATATGACAATAATGTTATTGTATAAAATTGTAAAATAAATATTCAGCTTTTTAGGCCGAATGCTTAGCTCAAATATTCGGTGAACCGAATATTCGGACTAAAGGTTTTTGAGCGGTATTCGGTACATCTCTACTATTGACCCATTTCGAAAAATATTTACAACTTTGACGCGTAACAACATAAATATATTGAAAAAACCACCTCAATCCTATCTTATTTATTTGAATTGAAATCGATTATTTTAATATATGTAGATACCTCGTAAGCATTCCAGATTGCCCAGTTTCAACCGGGCTTGCCCAGATTTTGTAAGAAAAAATTGGAAGATGCCAGGTCCGGTCCGGTTGCCCGGGTATCGAGGAAAAGGGCCTGTTCTTTCCAGAATTATTCATGTATTTTACGAAATTCCAATCTTTCAACTTGTTTTAGCGAAAAAATTCGCATACATTCGCATTGAAATTATGAGAAAAGATTTGAACGCCGCTCATGAAATTTGGGAAAAATCTTTTTCTTTTGTTTATTCTACAGCATTTTTATAGAAAATACATAGATTTTAGCTAGATTTGCCTGGATATTGCCCGGTTTTAAGTTTAAAATTTGGAAAACTAATGCCCAGATACATACAAAAAATCTGGGAAGCCTACTCAATAAATTCACGGATAAAAAGTGAATAGATATATTAAATTCAAAATTCAAAACTAAGAATCGAGAATTAAAAACTAAAGTTTGACAGCTTTTCAACTCTAATCAGCATTGAGAATGAATAAAAAATTCAATCTCGAAAATCTATTTCAAAACTCAATCACAGGCTAAATACTTGTAATCAGTAATTAAATTGTAAAGCCCGAAGCTGTTTTTTTTAATAAATAAATTGTATGCATTTAAAAAAAAATCTTGAGTCTTTGATTGAACACATTAAAAATTTCAAGTGGGATGGGTATATCTACTTAAAACACACAATTTTAACCATTTTTTTTAGTAACAGACTTTTATTTAAATTTTCGTTTATCACCGTTGATTTATTTTAATTAATTTAAGTTTTCAATCTTTAAAAGTATCCTTGAGCTGATTCTTCCAGTTAAAACGTACCCAGCTAATATGAAATCTTAAAACAAATAATAATCCAAATCGATTTCCAATAACCATCGTAAAAACGTTGGTATTGAGTGATTTTTTATCATTAATTTACGACAAGTTTTTCCCAAAAAAAAGTTGAATCTAGCAGTTTAGTCAATTCGTAAATATGTCTCCAAAAAGTTGAGAATGTGCAAATTCGACATTTACGATTTGAGTGAACTGATTTACGATAAATGGACTGTCCTTCAATTGACACTCTATCAGGTCTCTTTCTTTGACCGGTTCGTAAAAAGAAAATCTCACCTAGAGAGCTATAGCGTGGATCATATCAACTGATGAGTTGGCATCGTGGTAATCGGACAGCGAACTCGGAGGACTGGAGTTCAAATCTTGGTCGAGGAAATTTTATTTTCCGTTTATTTTGGTTTTTGTGAGAAAATCGAATCGTTGGAATCTATCGCCTCCACTTTTGCAGCTATATGATATTTTGGTAAGTTTAATACAATCTTTTCATCCGGTATACTAGTTTGAATAATTCTGTTGTTCCTGCGATATACATTCTTAAATGTTTGCTGGGTACTGTTTCATTATTATTTGTCACGAACTTTTTATACTAGTCAAACCACAGTTTTTTTAGTAATCTAAGCTTTAGCAAGCCTTAATGAATAATCTACAATTTTTCATTCAGGTGGACGCACAATACTGAGGAATCACATGTGATATAAGTTGAGATTTTTGGATTTGAAGATGCATAAAATTCTGAAGACACGTTCGCTTGATGTCATGATTTTTTTTTTTAAATTCTACCAGTTGTCAGAAGCATAATTTTTTAAACATTAAAATTTTCGGCTACATAAATTTAAGCTGAATATTACTTCATCTTTTTGGATTTCAGGAACGATTAGCTAAAACATGGAAATGACATAAAAAGCTTGATAATTTGAAGAAAATTTATTTCCCTTTACTTTGTCGTTTCAAAAGCTTGCTGTTTTGCCGAAGAAATTATGAATATACTGCTTATGTAGATATGTTCACATCTTTCATTTTAAAATTATGCTAAGTATTAAAATTTATATTATATCAAACAATTATAAATGATTTGACGATCCAGAAGAGAATCCATGTACTTTATCGTTATCAGAAACAGATTTGGAAAAAAATCCAAGAGCTAGAAAAAAAAAACTCTAATGAGTTTAAAGCTATTTCTGTTATAATAATATTCACCTATAATTCTTATTTTTATTTTTTTAAACTAAAAATAAAAAAATAAACCTTTGATGTGGCTCTTTCAAACTCTGAAATTAGGATTTTTTTTTTGTTGTTTTTTTTGCTCTTCCGACTTAAAAGGTTGCCGACCACTGCTCTAGGCAAAAAACATTTCATTCTACTACTCTATATGACGTTTACCTTTTGTATTGAAACTCAAATATTGGCACACAAAAACCCTACTTAAAAATTGTTATAATCATTACAAATTTTCAGCTGATATGAAATTTTATTTTGCATCTTTGGTTCTTCTTGATGCTCATCTCTACATTAAAAAGTGTTTTGATAAATTATACAAGACCACATAATTTACATTTTTCTTAAATGTAAAGAATTCAAAAGATTATTTTGATTGATTTTGACGCTCTGAAACTTTTGAAAATAGGTTAAAATTATTTTAGAAAGTTTTGCACTTTTCTGACTAAAATAAAGGTATTTATCAACTTTCCTCCAAACCGCAAGTCATTTTGACTTCTGTGATTAAAGTTAAGGACGTTTTCTATTTGTTTACTTTTTCCAATTCTGTAAAGTAATATATTTCTAACGATTTCAAAAGAAGTAAATTATTAGATTTAAACCGATTTAAAAAGAAGTTTCAATGAAATGGAACTAAAGATATTTATTAATGCAAAAATCAAATTGTTTTGCACACTTAAAAAAAATCAACAAATGAAATAATTTTTTTACTTACTTCAGTAATATCAGGAATGTTTTTCTTTACAAATTTCTATAACTGTACAATAGAATTTGTATAGGTAATTAATCTTCATCATATTCATCAAAATATTATTTTTTAATTGAATACAGTAAATTAAACAAATTCAGAACCAAAAAAGGTGTGCGTTTTTATTGATTTTTTTTTTTCTTAAATATCAATAACCAATCTTTATCATATTCCATCATTCTTGAGTTTATGATGAGTTTTATCTCCGTTAATTATGTTTGTTCATTTCATTGATCGATCTTATCAACGAATCTGTTCTTTAGTAAGAACATTTCCAGATTATAAAAACGACTAAATTATAAAGACGACTAGAGAGATAGAAGAAATAAATGAATATCTTAAATCAGCGACTTGAATTTTATCGCGTGTTATGTACATTTGTTCCTTATGGAACAAATTTTGATTTTCATAATCTTGTTTATCAATTCCGAAATGTCGTGTTCTGAAATCAAAATCTTCCTAGAAGATTTTTATAAATATTATTAAGTTTCTTTTGTCCATTCTAGTATCTAATATTTCTATTGTCAGCAACAAAATATTCAGAGCTTGAAATTTTAAACTATAACTGCGAATAATAATTTATAAATGTTTCACATGTTTTTTTTTTATATAAAATTATTAAACGATTGGACGATTACTTCGCAACTAAGGACTAAACAAGAAGAAGGCGAATTTCGTTGCCCGACGCCATCTTGAAAGCGTCTGTCGCTGAACTTGAAAATACTATGAATGACTGATAATCACGTAAAACCCCCATAATATGGAATAAGTTTTAAAATGATCAACGAGTAGAAGTCGAATTTCGCTATCAGACGCCATCTTGAGTTCGAAGAACTTTAAAATGCTGTAGATGACTTAGAATCTCCACAATATGGGTATTTGGTAAAGGGCTAAACCAAGATAAACCGAATTTCTCTACCAGACTTCGTTTTGAAATACAAGATGGCGGCTTCCGCTTAGCTTTAAAAAACTGTTAATCGCTATAAATCGCATGAAACGCCCACCATATTGAAAATGAAATAGATCAACCAGTAGAAGTTGAGTTCCTCTTTCTGACTTTATCTTGAAATCCAAGATGGCGGCTTCCACTAAACTGAAAATGACTAAAAATTGCTCGAAAGCTTTAAAATATTGGTAATGGATAAAAGGGCTTAACAAGAAGAACCAGATGCTGTTTGTTTTAGGCATCTTTCACCTTATACTCCGTATTGTGGATGTTTTATAAGATTTCAGTAATTTAAAGCTTCGAAAAGAATAGCGAAAGCCGCCATTCTACTTCTTCTAGTTATTCCTTCCACCCAATACTCATATTGTGGTAATTTCATTTGATTTTCAGTGATAAAAATTATTTTGATGTGCAGCAGAAACCGCCATCTTGGATTTCAAGATGACGTCTGATAGTGAAATTCGACTTCTATTTGTTTGGTTCTTTTACTCAATACTCATAATGCAGAGGTTTCATGCGATTTTCAGTGATTTTAAATTTTAAAGTTCAGTGGAAGTCGCCGTCTTGGATTTCATTATGGCGTCGGATAGCGAAATTTGACTTCTTCTAGTTTAGCTATTTCTCTCAATACTCATATTGTGAGGGTTTCATTAAATTTCCAGTGATTAACAGCATTTCCAGATGGCGTCGGAAAAGAAAAATTCGACTTCTTCTTGTTTAGCCCTTTCACTCAATACCCATATAAAGGCGGTTTAATGCGATTTTTTGCCATTTACAGCATTTAAATTAAAGCAAAAGCCGCCATCTTGGTTTCCAAGAAGGCGTCAGATAGTGAAATTTGACTTCTACTCGGTTAGCCATTTCACCCAATACAAATATAGTTGGGGTATCATTCGACATTTTAAAGTTCAGCGAAAGCCCCCATCTTGGATTTCAAGATGGCGTTAGATAACGAAATTCGGCTTCTACTGGTTGATCTATTCCAACTAATGCCCATTAAGTGTTGGTTTTATGCGAATTCCACTCCAGTCAAGCTGAGTGGTAGCCGCCATCTTGGTATTTAAGTTGACGACGGACAACGAAATTCGACTTCTACTCGTTTATAACTTTCTCCTAATAACCATATTGTTAAGGTTTCATGACATTTCAGTTATTTATAGCTTTGAAAATAAAAGTGGAAGCCACCATCTTGGATTAATGATGGCGTCAAGCAACAATTTTTTTTCCTACTATTTGGGCGCTTTCACTCAATACTTTTATTGTAGAGATATTCATTCCTCTTCCGGTAATTTGAAGTTTTCAAAGATTTTTAGAAATTTTTTTAAATTTTACCTCGAAACCAACAAACACAACTTATCAAAAATGTGTAAAAATGGGAATTCCGATTCAAATATGTGCTGTCTAATCTGAGCGATTCCTGTTTTGACATCTTGATCGAGAACTGTCTCTAAGCTTTATGGCGGGGCACTAAGTGCTATTATAAAACATGGAAAAGAAAGCTTGGAGCAAACTTCTAAGCTTGTGTTTTATTATAGTTTAAAAAGAGCACTCATAACTCTTTCAAAACAAATAAAACAGTAGGGGAGAGTGGGGATACTTGATCCCCTTTTCTTATTTTCACCATATCTTTTTGGAAAAATTTAGCAACTCGCTCTCTTTTACATTTTCTGACAGCGTGTAACTTCAAGTTTCTATGCTCCTAAAATTAGAACGATACTTGAACCCGTAGATGAACTAGAAGCATTTTCGTGGGAGTAAAAAAAAATTGCGATATTTTTGAAGTTAGGAGAGACTTGATCCTTTATTCAGGATGCCCTAATCCATGGAAAAAATAAAACAAAACCCCAAGATAGAATGTTAATTGACTATTTTAGTCATGTTTGTTCTCGTTTTACAATCTATAATTGTCAGGGAAAAAAATCTATAGCTTATTATCAACCTTTATGACATTATTGTATACTTACGGGCGCATTTTTTTATAAACAAGAGAAAATCGATTATTTTAGCCCTTTTCTTCAGGTAATTGATGGATGAATATTAGCTATTGGATAAATATTAGTAATCCCGTAATGAGCAATGGCCATGATCCTTTAAGAAGAAGAATATACTGGGATCATTTGTACCCATATATTAGGGATCAATTGTACCCAAAATAAACATTTTAGAAAACTTTTTCTGAAAAAAGTTGGGAGATTTCCATCGCTTTTAAAACATTGTATTTTGAAGTTCATTTTACACTCGAAAGATTGATGTAGGTATTGGAATAAATATTTTTGATATAATATTTCCATGTTAGGAACATTTTAAAATGATGAAAAAAGATCTTCAAGTCACATTTTGTGAAATTTTTCAAACAAAGTTCAATAACCCAAAAACTAATTTTGTTTAAATTTTTTAACTTCAGCCATTGCTGTTTTATTCCATTTGGCACATTTTTCTAGAACATTTGATCTTTGTACGACATTCCAGTTTGGATTCCATGAATCTGTTCCTGTGGAGAAAAAACACCAATTTTGAAAACATAAATTTCGATTTTCGCTCTTTTTGAAAGCCTAAAAAGAGTAATCTTGTATGTGGCCTTCCTTCGACCAGACCGAACTGAACGCCATGAGAAAATTTTTTGACTGCAGATTTTGAAACTCGTGTTGTTTTTATGCGAAGCCGAAAAATCTAAAATAATTAACTGGAATACATTCCTTGGATTATAAACTATTGATTCTGGTTTTTAAGTTCTACTGATTTTGTCTATAGTTGAAAATATTTATACATAAAACTCGAGTAACTCGGAAAAATGCTGATGGCGTTCAGTTCGGTCTGGTCGAATCCAGACCATGTATTCTTCGAAATCAACAATCTAGAGATAGATCGAATATTCGGTGCCGAATTCCGCCCGAAAACCGTTAAGCCGAATATCCTGCACATCGATTAGTTGAGCTAAGTATTTGGCCGAATAGGTCGAAAATTTATTTTAAAAATTAAAATAATAACAGACTTGTAAAGTTTTCCAAATGATTTTGGATTATTTATGAAATATCCAAAGTAATGTTATAGAGGCAATATTAAAAAATTTATGGTTTCAGCAAAACATATTAGGTGTGTCCGTGTACTTTTCACTGTAGATCGTACAGGAGTATGCTGACGAGTAAAACTTAATACTTTGATTATCGTTTGTTCCAGAATTTCTTGATATATCCATGTTCGTTCATATAGATTCGAGATAAGTTCAATTTAAAGTTCAAATTCAATTTTCTGAAAAAATTGTGCGCTAACCATTGAGAGATACCAATAATAAAGTAGAATTTTTTTTACAAAAGATGATCGATAATTTTTTCTATTTTTTCATGAAATTTTAATTTCGTTAAGTATGGACTTCATCATGTTTACAATTTAAACTTTTAAAACCATGTTCAATTTTTTTTTTCTTATGCTTGACAAGATCTGTTTTTTGCTTAAATCATAAAACAATAATTCTAGCAAAGAAAACTGTCATTCAAATCGTTATGCCAGAAGAAAACGTCTCAATAATTACTACCCGAGGAAAGAAAAAAAACCCGATGTCGATGGAGATACATATCTGAGGAGCTTCATATTGCACGAGGACACACACCGGCAACAATAATTGTTTATGGTTTTATTTCGAGGAACGGCTAGAATCCACCAAATTGCTTCTTCCAAAAGGTCACAACAACATCAAGCCTGCGACTGCCTCTTTGTCGTTCTATCTCGGTACCCCGCTCATAAAATCGTACAAATTCCTTCGACCCTTAAACGATTCCCCCAAAAAAACAACCTCCAAATGTTTAAGCCGAGAAACGTTTTTTTGACGACGATTTGAACAGGACATTTTTCTGGGAGTCGACGAGGGAGAAAAATAATCGTAAAAAGCCCCTACAACGCGTCACGAAACCGAAAAGCAGTTTTTTACGGTTCAAAAGCGTGGCATCCATGTTAATCCTCTGAGCCTGGCCATGGCTTGAGTCTCGACGGTAAATCGCAGTGGAGTGTGTTGTCCTTTTTTTTTTGTTTTCCTCTCGAGCTTTTAGCTGGTGGTATCGCAATTCTTAAAAAAAACCTTCCACTATTAAAAAATGAAACAGAAAAGACCGCGCTTCAGGCCGGTATGCGTGCTTTGAACCACGTCCACGTCTTTGACCTCCGAATGTTTCGGATTCTGATACGCCGGCCGCCACGATTCCTATGTTAAGAGGTTCCCCGAGAGATCCAATATGGTTGAGAATCGAAAAATCTGCGTTACCAATGCATTGAAAAAAATACAATACATACCTCAAAATGTTAAACTCTTTAAGCAGCTGTTGGATGGCTTGTTTTGGAATGTCTCGACTGACTTTTCGGAGGGGAACCGTGAATTACGTGTGGAGGCCACGCGCACTTCTAGTCAGAGTTACCATTTCATTTCTTATTCTTAAGTTTAACCTAAGGTTGCCAGATTTTTTCCAGCACCTTTCTGGGCCGGACAAATCCGGGCGATTTTATATCAAAACCTGGCAAAATCCAGGCATTGAATTTCAAAATTGACGACCGAAAATCTGGGCAATAACCGAGCAAATTTTGTCAATACCCGGAAATAACACAACAAAAATCGAGAAAATTTTTTAAAAAAAATATTATTCATCATAATTTATCGACAGTTTTTCAATCGTATTCTTGTCAGGATTGTTTTTTTATAAAAATAGCTCAAAAAATTCGATTTGGAGGCATAAATAAAAAAAATTACAACTCAATTTGATTTTTTTTTTGATTTGGCAAATAAATTGAAAAAATCCGGGCATTTTTCAAAAAAATCAGGGCAACTGGGCCAGCTTGAACTATTCCCAAATTTTGTATGCAATATCCGGGCACTCTCGGTTAAAACCGGGAAATCTGGCAACCTTAGTTTAACCAGTTGATGGCTTTAACTGGTCACACTAAATGCAACAACCCATTGCAAGATCAAACCTTTCGGATTCTGGTGATCGATTACCAGAATGGTTTTCCTTTTCTTGATGGAAGAAGATGGTAATTTTGGAAACGCTTGCTCCAGACCTAAATTTAACTCCCGGCTAAACGTTAAATTCTCGTTCCGTCTACTTAATCTAATTTTTATTCACTCGCTCCGTTTTCATGTGATCTTGCGTAAAGTTTTCTTGGACGCGCGCGCAATAAGTGCTGATAATACATGGCTTTTTAACAATTGTCCTGCGGTCTTAAGTGCTTGAAACCGATGCAGGTTGAGTGGTTTTTTTTTTGTTTTTGGATTTTTTCATCTGATCTCGGCACTTTCAAAGACCGCTGTGATGATCACGGTTTCGGGTTATCGATCGATTATAATAAAGGCTTTGAAATATGACGATGATGAACATGTAAATATGCAGAAAAAAAATTTGCTTGAAGTCTTTTGAATCAGCCGATGGGCTTCAAGTCTATATGGTATTCAATAATACAGCTAAATGTTATGTGTTGAAAATTTTAAGATCTATAAAAAAATACTCAAAATTAGCACACTTTGAACAACCAGCTTGATTTTGAACTTATAGTTTGCTACTATGAATTTTCTGGTTAAGTTTTTTCAGTTTTTTCTTCGTCGTTTAAGGAATATTTCATTATCAACCAAGTGTAATTACACCCTGAAAACGGAAAGTACAATTTATTGATCATAGTTTTTTTTTCTGGACCTCACTCCATTTACCAAGTTTGACAGCTAAAAAATCCAATTTCGATCAACAGCAATCAAGCTGACTAAATCTTTTTAACGAGCAGTTGTTTCAAAAAAGGACCAATAAAAAAGACAAGTGAAAATACACATGTATAGCCGTCGGGGCCCTTTTGAATTGACTCAAAAAAACCAGAAATCTACAGCTTCCATCAATCGGATTCATTGTTATTGGTCCAGCAAAAGTAGATGGAATTCGCACCACGCTCGCTTTCATACATTGTTGACCGCAGGCTGCGATCTGCGAGATCCTTCAATCGAGTAGATTTACTGTAATGAGGCACGTGCTAGTGAATTGTAAATACGCTGCAGCTGAATGGCCTGTAAAACAAAAGAAGGGAAAGCTGGACTTTAAAGGATGTTTATGACTTTAATAAAAATATTTCCGAGGCCTAGTTGTTTATTCGACAATGATAAGATAAACATACGGTTGGTGGGATATTCAAAGATAGTTGTTTTTTGGAATAAATACAGGCATAAGAATAAGAGCATCGATCATCAGATCTAGGCAAAGAAACAAAAATATTTTGTATATTGTTAAAAAAAATATCTCGGCAATTCCAGTCTAAAAAAATCGTAAAACGATGTTAATTTACTACATCTGACGTTTCGGAATTTTTTCTTTATCAAGAAATCTTGTGAGTTGGAAAAAGTTTACAATTTTTTTTGATTAATTATTGTATCAGTTAATCTGATTCCTGACTTTTAAGTTTTTTAATATTATGAGGACAAGACAAAATTAAAATTAAATAAATAATAAAATGTTTAGGACAATACAAATCAAATGAGTTAAAATTGATATAATATAAAGCAGTGTGTTTTTAAGAAACTAAGTAAAATTACTTATAGTAATTTTTCGGTTTAATTGTCAAAAATGTTTTTTGAATCTTTGTAACTGTTTTGAAGAATAAGTCGTCTCGTTGTCTGTGGTTTGAAAACATAGCATATTGAATGAGCTTTTAAGGTGCGTGCAACAAGGGGATGCACAATGGGGAAAAAAGTGTATAAGCCGCGAAGAAATTCAAAATCTCCCCTATTAATCGAAACAAATCTATGAAAAAGTAATTTCCAGAGAAGCAATTGGACATAGTTTCAGACGCCACACGAGCTTACGATCGGAGTTATAGTGCCATTTCAACCCCTAATTCCCCTATATTTTGTAAACAATCCAGTAAAAAACCTATTTAGACTTGAAAACTTTGAACAAAGATAGACCTATCATGTGATTTTTTTTTCTCTGAGAAATCGAATGTAGGTTGTTTGAGCGACCGCACGCTTCGAAAAATGGAGTAATGGCTGTTGTGACCCTCCATTCCTCTATATTTTTCAACTATTCAGAGAGTTTGAGGATCTTGGATCAAAAAACCCGTCAACACCTGTTGTCCCGTTTCCTCCTGCGACCTCGCTCACTCCATCTTTAACTTCCGGGAGTTCTACATCACTGGTTGTACCACACCAATGATTGCTGACATTGAAAGTCCATCGTTTTTAGACAACGAGTCCCTCGCGGCCTCAGCCTCATGTGCTTGCTACAATTTTATCGGATCTACGAGTCAATCATTTTCGTTGTCAATTACTTCTACCCTCCTACCATCTTCCTCTTGCATCGACAACGGGGATATGGCTGATTCGTACGGACTACTGACCTTATCAGGTTCTTCACCGGGAGGCAACGCATCAGGCCTTTCGGAGACCTCAGAGCCCTTCGACTCAGTCGCGCTGTTTCCTGCCAGCGGCATCAGTCATCCCGGCCCTGAGTTCGATTGCGGCGACGAGGTTCTCAAGCCTGCACCGACAGGCAAGTATAAGTTTTCCTTTGGAACTTTCCCACCGCGTGACGCTTTTTCAGTTTCCAGTCGTACCAATAGCGCTGACTCCAACCGGTATTACTTCGGCAACCTCCCGCCTAACGAGAATATCTCCAACCATTCTGGGGTTTCTGCACCGGGACGCAACGAGCTAGGCACTTTGGAGACCCCTGAGCCCTTCGTCTCAGTCGCGCTGATTCCAGTCAGCGTCATCAGTCGTCCCGGCCCTGAGTTCGTCTGCGGCGAAGGGGTTCTCCAGCCTTTTTTTATTAGTTGATCACCCAGGTGGTAAATCCTTTTTACGGATTGCATTCCAAGGCACGGCGAGCCACCGCGTCCCCCCAGTTTGCTACTCTGGGTCCATGGGTGCAATTGGACGACTCATGATACTAAGTACCCCTACGCCATAAAAACCTGGGGCCTCTGGCCATAATTCCCATCCAGACCTGCAACGAAAGCTATACCCGACATGGGAGACCATACTCGCGCAATGCGCTCCATGGCAAATACTCGTTTTTATACGTACACCAGCAATCATCATCCACTCTTTGTCACGATTCACGACTTACGGGTTGGCAGTCCGTTCGCCGCTACTCGTGACTCGAGTCCCACATATGGCCTCTTGTCACAACAACGTCCTCGTGTCTCGAGGGCCCTCGTTCAAAACGTCTCTTGACCCAATTCGAGACGAGAACAACTCGCCTCTCCTCGGGTCTGGAGATAACCACACATCCTACATTACTTCGTCTCGACTCTTCGAGACTCAACCTGAGGCCCATCCACTGGGCGCCACATGTTACGGCACAAGGCCCCTCTGTCTGTCATGAGTCAATCGTATCCGCGAATTGGGGCCAGGAACCTCCCCAAAAGGCAGATCGATCGAAACCCGCTCAAACATTTGGTCGTCCCGCATATCGGGGTCGCGACTACCCGATACACGTTCCGACCCTCCCTCTTGCAACTGAGCTCTGGTACCAGGGTGCCTAGTCACACCACGTTTTATCACACTCGGCACACAGCCCGTCGGTAGCTGACTGTACCAAGTGTGACGTGTAGTTCTCTTGGCCGTACATCTATAGGTGACAAGTCTGTAGATACGTTTCCACTCTGCACCACGGGAAGGTGGAACTACGTCGCAAAGCAGGGGTTCTCCAGCCTTTTTTTTTTAGTTGGTAACCACAGGTGGTACATCCCGGTTTATGGATTGTATTCCAAGGCACGGCGAGCCACCGCGTCCCCCCAGTTTGCTACCCTGGGTCCATGGCTACAATGAGAAGACTCATGATATACTCCGTGTATACCCCCTACTCCCTAAACTCCACCTGAGGCCGCAGACCTGGTTCCCACCTCGAACTGTTTAGTACACTATACTTAAATACTGGGAGGTCTATTCGCGCTAATGCGCTCCAAGGCAATACTCATTAACGAGACCACTTCCGGCAAAACCTCTCATCATTACGACTCGACGCCTGAACTCTCCTCTAACGACTTGAGAACCGACATCTTCTCGCAATGACTCGAGATTCCCACACAAACCTCTCCTCTTCGCAACTTGAGGCCTGATCTCTCCTATAACGACCCCTCCTCGCATCGACTCGAGGTTTACCTCTCCTCTGCACGATTCAAGGCCCGATCTCTCCTCTAACGACTTGAAATCTGACCTCTCCTCGTAATGATTCGAGGTGACCACTTGTACCCCTCCTCTTGTTGGTAAGGGGCCTGATCCCTCCTCTTACGACTCGAGACCCGACCCCTTATCATAAAGACTCGGGGTTGACCACACAAGACTCTCCGCCTGAAGGTTTGAGACCTGACCTCTCCTCTAACGACTCGAAGCCCGACCTCTTATCTTCAGGGCTCGAAGTTTGCCACCTTGCCCGTCGTGTGCCAGATCGAGAGCAGCTTATCCTAGACTCGCGCCTGTCACGGCACACGCGCGGGACTTAACGCAGCGACTCGGATGATTCCCGACGAAGACGTCATCCTACTCCGACTCGAATGGCTCACCCGGCGTCGAGAGCCACTCTACCCGTGGGTATTCCCCGAACGTGGAATAACCCTTCCCCAACGGTTTCCACTGCGAAGAAGGTCAAGTCTTATCCCCGCAGCTTCTGTCATTGAGAACCGCTCTACTCGGATACTCCCCGAAGGTGGAGCATCCTACGCACGAACGCGGCGCACCCACGGCATCCGCTACGCAGAAGGTATTGTCTTATATTGGTAACTTCAAACCGCGGGGTCGGACGCACTCTACTCGACAGCCCCCCGTCAATGGGGTCAGTCTACTCCGACCGTTGTCCGGTCTTCTTTCTCCAGCCTGTGAATTCAGGCAAGTTTAGTACCCCTGATCGCGTTCCTGTGGCTAATGATGTTCTACCTTCCAGTGCACGTTTCTTCAAATCCGCTCCGTGTCCTTTAGATTCCGTAACCCTTAACTACCAGAATGTCAGGGGTATTAATTCCTGCCTGACCGACTACCTGCTCGCAACTTCGTGTTCCTGCTATGACATCACCGCCTTCACGGAAACATGGCTGAATGACCGCACACTATCAAGTCAGATCTTCAGCCCTGATTACGCAGTGTTCCGCTGTGACCGCAGTACCCGTAACAGCAAAAAGTCCAGTGGAGGCGGGGTGCTACTTGCCGTGAGGTCGAATGTCCCAGCGTAGCTCATCGACAACAAATCCTGGTGCGATCTGGAACTTGTTTGGATTCGCATTGACCTCGCAGACCGGAAACTGTACGTATGTGTACTGTGCCTGTCACCCGATCGCTCAAGAGATGTTGCCCTCGCCGAGTCGTTTTCTCGCTGCATCGTCGAAGTTAGTTCTCTCTGCGCTCCAGAAGATGACTTACTTGTCGTTAGTGACTTCAATATGCCCGGTTTGAAGTGGTGCTCTCACCATGCTAGCTTTCTCTAGCCGGACCTTGCCTGCTCTACTTTTTCGGCGCCTTCAAACATCAAATTGGACTCCTTGAGTACAGCGACCTTGCGCTAGATTAACGGCGTGGTGAACGAATACGGTCGTACGCTGGACCTTTGCTTTGCCAGTGATGGATCTCGTTTACCGTTCATCGAACTCGCTCCTGCACCGCTAGTTAAAGTAGTCCCACATCACCCTGCTCTACTGGCATCACTTGAAATAACTAGGCTGAACGCTACAATAGGAAAACCAGCGACCTTCTACCTCGATTTTAAAAACGCTAACTTCGAAGACATCTCTCACATTCTGACAACTATCGACTGGGTATCTGAGCTTGATCTATCAAATCCTAACGCCGCTGCTGATACCTTCTCACACATTCTGAATTATGTCATCGATCGCCACGTTCCAAAACGCTCTAGCAGCGGAAATACGCGAATCCCCTGGGTCACGACTGAACTGCGACAACTGAAGACGGCTAAAAGATGTGCTCTTCGAAATTACAAGAAAATCATCCTACACTAAGGACGTATACCGTAAACTTTAATCCGTTTATAAAAAAAGCCAGCGAACGTTGTTACCATTACTACAACAACGTACAACGTAACCTCAAGTCTTGCCCAAAATCTTTTTGAAAACACGTTAATAGTCAGCGTAAGGAACCTGGTATACCATCAAACATGTTTTTGGACGGCATCACGGCGAACTCTGATCGTGGAATCTGCGATCTCTTCGACCAAAAATTTTCCAGTATCTTCACTTCAGCTTCAACATCCCCAGAACATTTAGCTAGTGCTGTCAGGAACGTTTCGCCATTGGGCTTTTCAATAAATGTTACTGAAATCGAGAAGGCAGTCATTTCAAAAGCAGCAGCGAAGCTCAAGAATTCCTTTTCTACGGGCCCGGACGAGATACCAGCTGCTTTTTTGAAAAGTTTCATGCCTGTTTTGCTGACCCCTATTCGGCTCATTTTTCAAGCTTCGCTTGATAGAGCCATCTTCCCTTTACTATGGAAAGAAGCTTACATGTTCCCGGTTCATAAAAAAGGAGATAGGAGAGATATCAACAATTACCGTGGAATCTTTGCTTTATGTTCTATTGCCAAACTATTTGAATTGGTGGTCTTGGATCATTTTTTCACGTCGTGCAAAAATTACATCTCCAATGATCAGCACGGATTCATGCCCAAACGCTCTACAACAAGTAACTTGCTAACGTTCACTTCTGTTGTGCATGAAAGTTTTGCTACCAAATCTCAAACTGCCAAATCTCCTGAAGGTACAATCTATACCGATCTGTCCGCTGCATTCGATAAGGTGAACCATGAGATTGCCATCGGAAACTCGAACGCCTAGGATTCTGTGGTACGCTACGGGGTTGGTTCCGCAGTTACTTAACCGGTCGTAAATTGATTGTTCGAACGGATGACACCTTTTCCAGGCAGTTCCCAGTCACCTCTGGTGTGCCCCAAGGTAGCCATCCAGGACCGATCATTTTCCTAATTTATTTCAACGACGTGTTGTCACTCCTCGACGTCCCCAAACTTCGCTATGCCGGTGACCTAACACTATTTCACACCATAAACGACCACGTCGACATAAATTTTCTGCAATGTCAATTTAATCTCTTCGCTTTTTTAGAGTGACGAAGGACTTCAAGGACGTGTATTGCCTGAAAAGCCTATACTGCAGCATTGTTCGTTCCATCCTTGAATGAATACGCATCAGCTGTCTGGTGTCCCTACTACCAGAACGGTGTCGATCGGCTCGAGGCTATTCCTGCGATACGCCCTTAGACATCTGAACTAGCAAGACCCTTTTCACTTGCCTAGCTACGAAAATCGATGCCCCCTCATAGATATCGATACTCTTCATGCTCGCAGACTAGCAACACGTGCCTCATTCGTCGTCGACCTCCTGACATCACGAATCGACTGTCCCACGCTACTGGAGGCTATTCCGCTTAGTGTACGACCCCGTGGTCTTAGAAATCTGGATCTTCAGTTGTACATTCCCTTTCGAATGAACAATCACGGAGCTAACAGCGCCCTCATCGGCGCAATGAGATCGTTCAACCGTTTCTCGGTGCATTTTGACTTCGACGTTTCGAGGAATGTTTTCCGAGGAAAAGTGATACGGGTCTTGAGAACCCCATGGTTAGACTTAATGTTATGTTTTTAATTTTAATTTTAAGTAATCATTTGAATCAACATGTGATCCGTTGATAAGAAATAAATAACTAATAGCAAGAGGAACCAAAACAAACAATCGGCAGCAATGGGGATCCGCCAAAACCGTAAGTATCAACAGTGCTATTCTTGTATTTTTTTTTTTTTTTTTTTGGTTCAATCTGATAGCCAAGTTTCCAAAGAATATAACTATGGTTTGGATGATTCGATTTGATTATATATCAAAAAAATCTAGGTTGTTAAAGTATTTATAAAAAGTTCGGGAACTTTATTGTCAAACCTCGTTCTGTGAACTATAAAAAAAGCATTTGTAACAGTTTCATACGGCGATAGTCTAAAGTTGCATCAAGAAGTAAATAATAATAATAATAATACCTTAAATCAAAAGGTGCTAATGCCCTCTATGTTCGCAGCCAGTTCTAACACCACCAATAAAACGACAGCTGGCCAAAGCCAGAAGCAGTCCATTCGTCGTCGTTTGATCCCATCCGACATACTCGGTACCACCTCAGAGCTCCCGAGATTTATCGGAATCGGCCACCAACCGTCAGCAAAGCTTCCGATGCCGACCAATTTCCCAGGTCAGTGTGAAATTCTCTATCGTTTTGCTACATATTTTCCACAACAATTTCGCACAATTCTTTTCTCCTGGGTGCGGAGATTAACTGGACGGAGGCTCTTTGAAATTGTAGGTTTAGAACGAGCGTTGAATTTGGAGCTATTGCGATAATCACTTCCGTCGTGAGGGTACTGACGCAATGTCTGAGGTGCCTTTTTTAAAAGTTGTTCTGAAAAATGGGGGAACTATACGAATTCGTTGAAGCTTTACTAATCTCTAGAAGTATTGCTTCACTCATTCTGGCACTTGATACCTACTTTATTTTAAGAAATATCACATAAAATTAGGGTTCCATTGTAAAAATCAATTATATTGATTCAGCTGGAAAAAACAGTGTTGCCGGAGACATTAATGGGTATTTCAAATGAGTTTTTGTTTTAAAGAAGTCTTTCAGAATATCCCATTTTTTCCGAAGATCTTGTTGAACATAACTTTGATTGACATTTTCACACTCTATTTAAGAATTTTGAAAATATTTATGTTGAAACGTGAAATTCTTAGGATTCTACATTTTTATGGTATTCACCGTTCTATGGAGTATAGCAAATAATGATTCCTAATCAATGAATCTATTCTCAACTTTCCATACAGGTTTAGCACCTCTTCCAGGCACAGCGTTCGATTAAAAAAAAAGGCAGATGCTGCTACCGGTGTGTGGTTCCTTAGAACTGGTTCACACGCATATTGGCATGGCGCGAAAAAAGAAAAGGAACACCGCCTGGCCGGGCAAAACAAAAAGTGCCGACATAAATCCCAGTTTTGCTCTCGAAACGGCTGCCCAAAATACGTACCTATAATAAAAAGGTCACGATCATCTCTTCGAGTCCAGTATCGGACCCGGAGAAAAGCTTAAACCCGTCGATTTGGCAGGTTTGTTGCCGATGATGACAACTCCCGAGGAAAAAGATGACGACGATGGTCCCCTAAATATATATAACTCAAGCTTCCCCGATTTCGGTGATGTCGGCAGTTTGTTTGTAGCGTTTCGTGTGTTCTTTTTTTCACTTTCTGGTGCACCGAATCGAGCATCTCTCTGAGGATGAAATATTTATGAAAGCACCATCGAGGAACCATGGTTCTTTATGTGGGCCAAAAGATTTTTTTTCGGTTCGTTCCTTATTCCAGTCTCTCAATTAAGCGTGCCACCATATCGCCGGGTCGCCCTCCTGGAAGAACTCTTGGGAAATGAACCAAAACAGTTCCGAACGGCACCAACCAAGTAAAGTAGAACACAATCCTCCCGAAAGATGATAGCGTGACCGGCTTCTTTTGATCTATTGTGGGTTCCAGGAGATTTGGACGGATAAGACAGGGTTCCGTTTTTGCATCTTTTTTTTTTTGTTTCACATGGGTTCAGTGAGCCTGTTTCGAGAAAGACTTGGCTAGAAAGACACCTTGCCTGCCAAAAATTGAGATCGTGTGACATCGGTTGTATCATCGATAATAGTTTTTTTAGGAAACAAGTTGAGGGGTTCGGCTCAAACTAAAACTATCTTTTATCGTGTCAAAGCAGTTGTAAAAACGAGTAAACCGAGTAAATTGAAGAGGCATGTTCCAGCTTTTCTCTTAACACTACTTATGTAAACTCACAGTTCAGGATCTACTCCAATCATGACAAGCCGGTATTTGCACAGCTTTGTAATCGCTGGCAGCGCAACCAAATGAAACATTTTCTCGTTTCTACATGTCCTCGATAAGACGACTAAAGACAGTTGTTTTGAGTTCGAAACTCACTCTCCATCGGCATTTTTAATCTTGTTTTTCTTTTTATTTTCTTGTTTCTGGGATGAATTATTCTGATTTTGACAGGATTGTTAAACTGCTATGACAAGCTATATTTTTTTGGATTATTCCCAAGTAACCAAAAGTCAAATAGTTATTTAATCTTATACACTAAAAGGTCACGTTTTTTCTGAATAAAAGGTACTCGAGAGAAATGAAAACCGATTTTCGTGAGTGCTCACTTTGTACTTCTGAACGAACATGAATAGTCCATAGAAGTACCATAGTACATGTTTGTGCATTCTAAAGGACTTGTGTAGTTTGAAAATCTATTTCAACCGTCGTATATTCTAATGAACTCCTAACGAACTTTTTTGTTCCATTATGAACTCCTATGATTTTTTTTTTACATTCTATATTTCAAAGTTGTCCTTATTTTTGTCAGGAAAATAGTTTTTGCACCAAACTATCTTAAGAGTTTAAAATTTTAAAATCAGGTAAAAAATTATTTTTATATCATGTTAATTTTTGAAAAAGACGATTTTGTTTTTCTGGTATAAAGGGGCTGTTCACTAATTACGTAAGCACATAGGGAGGGAGGGGGGGTTTCACATTTGCTTACGATCTCTTACTAGGGGGGTAGGGGCGGTTTCCAAAAATCTTACGTAAGAAATGTTACATTAAAATTTAATCACAGCCACAGCCATACGAAATTATATTACTCAGGTTTTTTTTACGTTCTACCTATTTGTTGGTTATTTTTTATGCAATGTTATTTATCTTTTAATATCTTTGAATTAATAAAAAAAATCGCAGGTTCTATAACCTTATAGAGAACCAATTCAAACCAACATGCCATCAAAAACACTAAATCACATTATTAAAAAAGATCGTCGCTTCTCGAAACAAAAAGGAAAATGGCTCGTTGTTACACCACGGTTTGAATCCACCATGTTTCGAATATGACTTCAACCAGAAAAAATCTTCAAAAATCAATATCAGGCGCTTTAAATAATGAATTTCTAGACAGTTTTTTCTGTGATAGACACTCAAAGTTAAACAAACGATTTACCAAAAAATCCTAAAACTTTATCGCTTACCGCTGATTGAGTCTGAGCTTTTAAGTTAGTTGACAACGTGATTGTCGGTAAACATTTTTGCCCCAATTGTAGTAGTATAGAATGATATTTTTTTGAAGATTTTTATGATTGTTGAAATTAAGAGCTAATCACCGTAAGTTTATTTTCTGAAATTATTTTATCGGCTATATCGGTAAAATTTTATATTTTTTGAGAAAGAATATTTTAAGAATTGAAGGTTTATAGAAATATAGAAGACTAGCTGACCCGGTAAACTTCGTTTTACCTTCTAAAGTATAAATCGTAATAAAAGTTTAATTTCATCTACACGTCCTTAACTGCATTGTGCTCGCCAATAGATTCTTATGGAAATCGTAACAAATAAAGTTTAATTTGTATTGGGACCCCCCTTTCATAAAAAGTGAGATTCTTGAAAGTATTATACAAACCATCTCTGACCCAAAAAACCCTCGGATACCAAATTTCACTTCATTCCGACCGACCATTCATACGTGATGTTATCACAAAGAAAACGCCTCCATTTTTATATATAAGATTAGAAAAGGTATAAGATGTTGAAAATGAGCGGAAGGGTAAATTTAATTTGAAAAACTTTTCATCACATTTCATCGTTTTGTTCCTCACGAGCGTTCTACCTTGCAGTGGTAGATACATTGTGTGGTGGTATCTTCAATTCTATCGTTCATCACATTTCATCTGTTGTTTTGTATAAATTGTGCTTTTTAAAAACAGCTTTTTAATTTTACTTAAAAAGGGCTTTGCTTTGAAGCATGTATGTCACATTTTTTATATTTTCAGGATATTTTTGAAAAAAACGTGTCAATTTCTCAAAGAATAAAAAAAACGTAAGATCTTACTAGGCGGGGAGGGGGGGTTTTGAAAAATCTTACTATGTCTTACCAGGGGGGGAGGGAGGGTTGAAAATTTCCAAAATCGTGCTTACGTAATTAGTGAACGGCCCCAAATTTAAGAAAGGTTAATAAAGCTGTTTCCGTCAATAATTTTTTTTTCCTAACGGATTTATAATTCATTAAAAAGATTATTTATTTACATTACATTACATTGCAACTTTTTCCGAATTTCAAAAACCATGTAGTCCAACTAGTTTCCTTTTCAGTCAAACTAAACGACAGGTTTTTGGCAGATTTTTACCAATGAGATTGAGGTTTTGGTTTGAAATTTTATATGGAAATGCGAAAACTTGTTCGGAGAATGTCACTAATTTTTTTTTAATATTTTGTTTTCACGCAATGTAATTGAAATTCAAAAACATGGAACTCACTGGAAAATTCTCTGGCAACAATTTTGCCGAAGACGGCAAAGCGGTAGGAAGGACAAGCAAATAGTTATAACGCCCCAAACAGAGCATTCTTTTTTCATGAAAATAACCTAGCATTAGCTTAGATTAGCTTGGTTGACTACTCATATCCACCTTAAATCATTGAACTCGAAATGCTTCATTTACAATTTTTTTTAAAATTGATTCTAAAATAACTTCGTGTCTTTAACATTTGTTATCAAACTATACATTTCGTATTCTATGATAGCTGACGTGGCTAAGCAGAACAAGTTCCACATCGCCAATGGTTGCTGAAACTGATGCTCTCTTTTTTTTTTATATGATTTAAATGATTAATAACGGCGCCGGCCACGTCCTAGTAGTCAATGAGGAAAATGGAAGGATTGTTAGTAAGATACTCTTTGAGTATGTTTCTATGCTCCCAGACATTTCCTAAGGAAACTCCTATTTCTATGAGGCTTTTCATAAAAATCCAATGAAAATGGATCGAGTAGAACATTGAAGGCAAATCAAAACCATCTAAATTTCTTTCTTGATAAACTAGCTCTTTTCCCTAACACTAATCCCTGTTGAAGCTAAGAGTTTTTAAAAAGACTTTAATGGTTGAAGATGGAAAGCAACTTATAATGAAAACGAATTATATTGTAATAATTAGACACAAATTTTCCAAATTGGTTTTCTATGATTATTGCCTTTTTGAAAACTCTTGGATTCTTTTCTTTTTCCTTTGCCTCACATTTGAGAGTCTAATTTTTTTTTTCAAATCCCTTAAGAGTTGATACACTGATTTTAAATATTTCAAGGATTTTCAACCATATTGTGTAGCATGAAACAAAACAATTTCGTAATTGTAATTTAATTCAATTCAATACAAAAAAAAACATACAACAAAATTATTACAATTCACCATCCATACTGAGCGACTATCCCCATTCCTTCAGTTTTATTGTTAAAAAAACACCCAATTCTTATATTATTTTCAAAGCTAACTTTTAATCATAAGTAATGTTACTACGTTGTTAAAGTATTGAGAGGTACGAACTAAACCATCGATTTCGCAAACACACTTCCATCGAGAAAAAAAAATTTAAAACTAAGCGCTCAAAAAAGTTAGTTTTAAAGACAATCTATTTAGGAACGCTTTTTGGAAGGAAGATTATAAAAACTGTGTTCACTTCTTCTCCTGGATCGAACCAAAAATAGTTGAAACAAACGATACTTTTAATAAAATTGAAACAAAAATAATCTTTAAAGAAAAATTCATGTTAAGACTCGTAAACTCATTTAGAATTTATTTTCAATCATCAAACTGTAAGTTAGTTATGAGAGTCTTTCTGAAAGCAATCATCTAAGTTTTTTGATCTGAGCTCCAAATTTTTTGTATTTTTAACTTTGATCAAAACAAAAAAACATTTCATTGAATTTTAAACTTGATGGTTATCACGCGAACATGATCAAAGCAATTAGTTGGTGGAAACTAAAATTTTAAAACAATTTTCTATTTGCAAGGTTTGAATTTTTTAATTTTTATTAAAACTATTTTGTTGTCTTATTTCCAACATTTTTATGAAATATCTGTGTTGCTAATGTATTTTTTGCTATTTTTGTTTATTCTTTTTTCCAACTGTAAGCTACATTGTTCAAAAATAAAAATTAAGATGAATAGCAACTCTTTTAAAACAATTTTTTAAAAAGCATGGAAGTTCGCTGTCTTTTTAATACTGATTTAAAACTTCCTGGACAACTAAAGCTTTTCAGTATATCAAAAATTAACAAATCAACTTTTCTTGATTACTCTTTTCAATGGCAAATTTATACCTGAATGTAAATATTGACTAGGAAAAAGTATTAAAACTGATGCTATAGGAAATGATTGGAATATATTTTTCCAGTGCTGAAATAAAAAAAAAATCGATAAAAATGCAACTTGCTGTTTCATTGTTAAAAAATAAATTAACTGAAATTGAAATGCAAAATTTATCCTCATTTGACTATCAATCAACTCTTTTGATCTTTAGAATAAACAGTCCAAATCATTTAAAATATGTAAAAAAAATTATAAAAAGTTGCTCTGTTAACCACTAAGAATTAAAAATTTCTTAATATTTTCTACCAACCGCCTAGTGAAATAACAAGTCGATTCTCTGGTAATATTCATGATAACCGCTCTTCACTAATCTTCTTACGAGAAAATATTTAGGTAGCATATTTTTTGAGCAGCATCTTAGAAAGAAAGTCATGTGCCCGAAACTGGACTATCCCACCAACCGATAAATATCAAAGTTTTAGGATAAAAAAATACTTAGCTCCAGATAAAATAGTTTTTCCGCAAATCTTCGTGCGTCTGCTAAATGTCGGAAGCCCTGGTGGTATCCATAGAAGAGCTTTCTCTTCGGCTTCCTCTTAAGATTTTAACACATCCGGATTCAAAACTGACGGATGGAAGGCTGCTCCTTATGTGCACTGAACTTAACAGAATCATTTTATTTTTCAAAATGTAAAACAAAACATTAAATTAAATAGAAACACAAATTTTGGCAGGAGGAAATTTTTTTCGCTGCCAGCCAAACCAAGGCCTACTTCCCTTTTCCCATGAGAAGAAACAAGCATTACTGGTAGATTTTCCGTTCAGTTTTCAGAAATATTATTTTAACAAAAAAGTTATTGATTTAAGAGCATTGAAATATTCTTATGAAATGATCTTCAATAGATTTTTGATCATTTGCTAAAAAAAGTTACGGTTACCAGAAGTTAAGAGTATCCAGATACAGACCCTGTTCGTTTCTGGCAACACGCCCGTAAATTTTATGTTGCCAAAATCGAGTGTTGCTAAAATCGAACGGTTTTTTTATCACTTTTTATATTTTATTTTCATTTCAAATTCATGAAAATTTATGTAAATCTTTATAAAAGCATTTTTTTTTTAATTTGGTTCAATTATATTTGTTTTAAGCAGTAAAACATGGATAAATTCATATTTTTACTGTTTAAAAATTAATATAATTAGGCCAAATTGAAAAATTTAGTGCTAATATTACATTAGTTTTGATTAATTTGAAATGAAAAGAAAAAAATAATAAAAGTAATTAAAAAAGACTTTTTTGGATCTTGCCAAAAACGAACGGTTTTGCTCGGATGTTGCCAAAATCGAATGTTGCCAAAATCGAACGGGGTCTGTACCATGATTTTGCAAAAAGTAAACATTAACCAGGTAAAACAGTCATTTTTTCTTTCACATTTTAATTAAGAGGAAATATGAACTTACCATTGTTTGTAAATAAAAAAACACATTTTGAATAAAGTTTAGGGCTTTCTATTGGTGCAGCTTGTTGCCATCGCACAAATTCATTCCATTTTAATTTTCGAAAGAGTAAACCTTTTCAGAAGCCTCTGACACTATCTAAGCCACGCGCTCGATTCCTAGGCTATGACATGGCCAGTTTGGTACCTCCATTTAACTAACTTGGAATTGCTTGTTTTCAACAACCTGCATGATTGCAAATGGCCAAACTCAATTCTTAATGTTTTATGAACAACTTAGAAAGACAGCTCCACCCAATTTAAGTTTTATTATTGTAAAACCGCCGCAGCGGATAACTCTAAAATTCTGGTAATTAGATTGTCCACTTCCCGGCCATTTTAGCGTTCCCGGGAATCGGGAAATCTGACGATCCCGAAAATTCTCGGGAAAAATTTAAAATTAAGATTTAAACATTCTTCTCAGTAGAGTCTACTGCAAACGGAACCTTATCCAAGTGTTTTTTTTTTAAATTTTTTTTTGTTGTTGTAGCATGACGAAACATTTCAAACTTTAACTTTAACTTTAACCGACATACTTGACTGATACTTGCTGCAAAAATTTGAAATAATTGAGAAAGATTTTCGACTATCGATAGAAGTTGGTAAACTTGACTTCAGGTTATTCAATTCTTTTGTCACTTCTAGTTGAAACATAACGAGGGGGAATAGTTAAAAATAATCCAAATTTTCAATAAATTGTAAAATAATGGACAAAAGCTTGTACGGAAAATCGAGTTATTATAGATCGATATTTAAAAAAAAAAATCAAAATGAATCCATGAATCTTCTACAGTTCGCTCTTCCAATTGTTTGAATATTGAATAATTTGTCAAATTTTTCAATAAAATAGCTAAAATTTAATCAATTGCTTTTTTAAGGATTATCGTAAAATCGAAGGGAAGGGGGAGTGACAAAATAAAATTTTCATATTTGGTATGGCCTAATCAAAAACTCCAAGGCTGGAAAAAATAAAATGCCTAGTTACAGGTACAAGGCCGTTGAAGAAACGGACTCATGGGGGAGGGGGTATTGGTAACATTTTTTTATACAGCTTATAAGCTTAATAATGTATCAAAACCAGCCGCAACATAGAAATTTAATTTACCGTGCCCGATTATTCAATAAATAAGTTCTAAATACATCAAGGATCACGAAGAAATCTAAGCCAGAAACACCAAAGTTTGGGACTCTCAATTTCAGAAATTTCTGGAGCCAATTTAACAAATTTATAATTTCTGAGTTATCGAAAGTGTTAAACACAATTATGTAGAATAAAATTTCTTTAAATAAAAAAAGTAAAACACATTAGAGAGGGTAAACACACAAAAATTGATTCCAAATCAGCTAGTAGTAAGCGCTCAACAATTAAAATTTTGAATTTAATTTAAAAAGGCTGAATTTTTGAAGATTTTATACTATTGACGCGGCCAATATGAAGTTCGAAGCAGAATCGGAAGTCATCATGTGAAAGTTATTTATTTTTTCATAAAAAATCCCAAGCAGATGATTTATTTAAACCCCCCACCCCCCCCCCCCCCCCTCCCCATGGAGATTTTTTCCAAGTAAAATTTTTAACGTAGTAAAGGAAAATTACTTGATCTTCAAAGGTGTTCAATAAGTATTAATAAAAAAAAAATCAGAATTTTTTTCTTCCGGCGGAAATCAGTCTTAAATCGCTCTAGGCTTGAGACATTCCGTTCACAAATTGAAACTAATAATTGCATTACAATCAATCTGTGTTGAAACTCAAATCTTGAAATACAAAAACTCTACCTCGTCTCTAGAATGAGTTTTCATTAAGAAGTGTAACCAAACTAATTCAGAATTTTAGACCAACCGTTTTTAACTTCAAAATTAATTCATCGAATACTAATTGGAAGCCATGTATGACTCACGATGGTCATCAGAATGAGCAAAACATAATCTTAAACCTAGTATCGTCTACTTTATTACTAAAAATTTTGATTTACAAAAAATCGTGCTAATATGAAATATTCTTGAAGATATCAATTCCAGTTTCAATAATATCATGTTTCTTGTTTTTCCAAATGCTTAACATCACACTCAAAAACGTTTTGATAAATTGCCGATAGCCACAAAATTTACATACGAGGTGCTAAATATTTAAAAGCTGATTTTGATTAATTTAGGTGCCCTGGATCTAAGTACGGAACTTTTCTATCAGTTTTTGTTTTTTAATTAACTTTTGAAAATATTTTACAATCATTTAAGAAATTTCTGCCTTTTTTTGACAAAACTTTTAAACAAAGCAAATATTTTTAAATAAAGGTATTAAAGCAAAACTTCAAATAATTTTGAGTTCTACGAAAAAAGTTTTAGGGGTTTTCAATTTGTTTACTTTTCCCTAGTTTTAATGATATTTTAAACCAAATTGAATTTTTGCTGTTTTAAAGCAACAATAGATTTGTTTTGCTAGTTTGAACAATTTTGTTAAATGAATTTAATTTCTTTAAACTTTGTTCAGTTGTATCTGTCATAATTTTAATAATATCCTTTTTAAATTCAAAAAAAAAACTGTGGATTTTACCTTTTTTAGATCATGCATTATCATCCTTGAAATATTATTTCCTAATTGAATTAAATAGATACATATAATAAACAAAATCAAAATATATTTTTGCTTAAATGTAGATTTGTTAATTCATCAGTTATCAATAATTAATGTTACTTAAAACTGATACATTATAAAGCTGATAAACACCAAACGCAAGGAGTCAAAATTTATTCGTATTCAGAACGCTTAAATCTACCAAATCAACCATTCAATCTTAGGCACCAATTTGCAGTTCCCTTGAGTTATCAAATAATTTCTATTAATAAGATTTTAAAATGGTTAGGTCTTAAATGTTAATAAAAAACTTATCTTTTTCATTTTCGTATTTTGTTTAAATTTTCAAATAAATTTATCGAATTTTAAAATCAAACTTTTTAAATTTATTGAAATATTTTGATAAGTTTGTTTTTTTTTATTCTGATTTTGTTTTTGAAAACGTAATCTTCTTGGAAGTATTTAAATCTTAATTTTTACCATAGTTTCCACCTTCTCTCTTTTCCAGGACCAAATAATTCAATTGAAAGCGACAAATATTTAGTGCTTGATATTTTTAATTTTGAAACCTTCGATTGAAAATTTAAAAACGTTTTATTTATTTTCATCGTATTAAATCATGTATTTTGATCGATCATGATTTTTAATTAATCTTTAGAAAGTTCTAAAAATGATTCAAAGTAGCAGTTAGATTTTAATGGGCAATGTTAACTTAATTTTTATTGTTTTTGTGCATCAAATATTACTACAAAATATAAAATTTTCTGCTTTTCATTGAAGTTTATCATTGGTACCTTACCAATCTGTGATTTGCCAGTGTAATTGAACATGTTGTACTTTTAATATATGAAGTTATTATTTTGAACTGCCTAACTTTTTTAGCCTTTTATTTTAATAACTGGAAAAATTTAAATATAGAAAAGTTTTTATCTGTGACTCTGATCACTGATCAACAATTTAATAAATTCTTCTCACTTGGTAATAAACTTTTTCCCTGGTTGAGAATCCCCACTTCAAATCATGATTTTTTTTTAATTAAAGATATTACATTTTTAATCAATTCTTCAATTGAAAACTAAGAGAAAAAATGCAATATTAAATGATTAATAATAACAATCATTATCATTTTTCTAACAATTTTTTATCATGGTCAATATTTAATCTGATGTGACATTTATTTGTGAATTCAGATTTTTTTTTAAATTTGATAAAATATTTTATGTATTTTATTTCAAATTAATTCATAAGAATTTATTTATGTCCGAAGATTTGATTTCAAATTTCAAAACAAGACTGTAAGAATTTATCTTCAAGCAAGTTTCTAGTTTAAGATTAGTAACATCATTTTGAATAATTCATCAATGACTTACCGGAAATAGCATCGATTTGGAACATTAATTTTTAGTTGTTTTGAAACTTTGATTTATTTTATCAGTAAAATTCATTATTCTTGAGTTTGTGTATTAATAATAAGTACAAAAATGGTTTAGTAATCAATTTTCTTATTTATTGTGTGTTTTTGGAATTGTTATCATTTTTAGCTAAATTTGAATTTCGGAACCTCTCTCGAAATACTCTTTATATTTTTTAATTAAATCGAAAAACCAACATTCAAAGAAGATCAGAAGCACATTCTTAAAATAACATTATTTACTCCAACGCCTTTTTTTAATATAGAATCTAAAATAAATCATTCGGATGATTTTTGCCTCGTTAGAAAAATTTGCTGTCGATAATGGTCTTAAAAATTCCGAATTGTGAGATTCGCCTATTGAAAAATTAGAAAGAATATAAAAAACCTTTTTAAATGGCTCACTTTATTGTATTATTCCAAACTAAATTAACATTTCATTATAATATAAGTTTTTTAATGTGGAAATGAAAATGTAAATACCTATATAGAAAAAATGGAGTACGGTATTTCATCAAACGGAAAATCCTTCATCAATCTGAAATCATCTTTGAAAAAATAACGAAAACATATGTCGCGTGAGCTTTTATTACATCGTTAGAAACTTTTTAAGAATTCACAGAAAACTGCTGCAAAAGTTATCAAAACAACTTGAACATGTGTATTTCACATATTGAATATGTCAACTATGTGACTTCAAATAATCTAAACGGAAAAAATGCGACTAGTTTATGTCAGTTTTTGTAATAAAACTGTTTATTTACATTTTTTTTTCATACGATTTAATGGAAGCTCATTCGAGATTTTTTTTCAACATTTCCTTATACATACTTGTGTAAATACAATTTATTTCTTTGCCTGAGCTGTAATCTTTGTTTTCTTTTGAAATTGGCAAAAAAAATTAAACCAGAGAAATATCTATCTCCCATATTATTGCCTTATTTTCTTTGGCTTTCCTTCCAAGAACATTTCGTTCTTATTGAACTTACGCCAAAGTACCGTTGTTTTATAGACGAGAGTGATTTTTTTCTTCAAATTACCAGAGACAAGCAAACATTTTTTATGTCTCCGTTTTTTGTTTATTACTGTGACTTCAAAAAACGTCCAGATTTGGTTTTTTGCAGATCGGAGCTGTTCAATAAAACAATTCGGTGACCTAAAAAAATGCAGACCCAAGGTCCCGCAAGGTCGGCCGAGTTTTTTTCCTGAATACAAAATAATGTCTCATTTTTTTATTCCCACCAAAAGACCAGACACCATGTTATAAAAAAAAAATCAGTTTTTTAGTCCACCAAGGTACCGTTCGATTTTTTTTTCTTGCTCTCTCCTCTTTACAATCCAGGTTGTCAAAAAAAGCGTCCCGACAAAGCGAACAAACAGGACCAATTAGTGCAAAATATGTGTTGCAGTTTTTTAAAGGATCATTCGAAGGACAGAAGAAAAAAAATCGAATCCCACAAATCTGAGGCCCTCGGGCAGTTCCAATAAAAAATCAGAGGTAGCAAAATCGGAACCAAACGGCACGATCCCGGGGCTTGTCGGCCATAAAATAGGAAGACATTTTTGTGTGTGTTTTTTTGTGCACTGTTTTAGTTTGCGGAAAATATGGAGGATCACTTTTTTAAGCCAATTGTTTGATCGTTATTTGCGAATTTTAGTGCCTTGTTTTACAACGCTGGAAAGATTTTTTAAGGCAATATTCAATGTTTTTCTTGCTTTTTTATATCCCCAAAAACGACCGTGTTTGGTTTGCCAAATCCAGATTAGAAATTCAGTTCACTGTAACGATGGTCAGCATTTTTTTAGTTTGGTTTTGAGTTTGAAGTCATTGGTTCAAGGACATTTTTAAGGAAATCTAGAAAAAACTGCAACGTAATGCGAAAACGATTTTTTAGGACCCAGGTAGTTGCCAAATTGAAGATCCTTCCACTTAAACGTCGGAAACTCCCAATCGACAGAGGAAACCGACAGGAAAAAAACACAAATCATCCAAGTCAAAGATAATACCGAAAGACGGGCGTCGAAGGTGACAGCTGAGGTAGGAAAAAAGATCACGCGTCAATTTGAGAGTTCTGTGGACAGGAGAAATGAACTTTTGAAACAAGAAGACGAGTGTTAAAAACTTGATATAAAAAAGGAACTGTCCCACCCGCTCATCAAAAGTGCTGTTTTGTTACAAAAATAGATAATGAAGTTTTTCGGTAAAGCAATCTAAAACTTTCAATTCATATGAGCTTATTTCATTAAGAAGATGATTCGCTGGGCATTTTTCCAGGTTCTTTGAAGGGAGAAATCCTGCATCAATGAAAATTTGTCACATCCTTGAGAAGATTTTACTCTATTCTAGGGACGGGAAATTAACTAATTTTTTTTTTCAGGTTTGCGAACAAAATACACGAGCATGTTCATCGAGTTTTCGTGAAAACCTAAATTTTTAATTTTCAAGCCTAGAATAAAAAAAAACTTAACACATTGCGACCCAAATACGAAATATTTCATTTTTTCGCTTGACGTGAGTGCCCTCCACTGAGAAGCATAACTCTAAAGTGATTCATTTTATAAGGTAACTTTATTCTACATAATTGTGTACATTCAACACTCCCGATTGCTCAAAGTTACTAAGTTTGTAAAATTTTGTCCAGTCGTTTCTGAAGTAAAAAATAACATATTTTGGTGTTTTCGGTCGTAGATTTTTTCGCGGTCCTTAATGTGTTAACACTAGAAGAATCGGCAAATTGAATAAATCTATTTGCACCGCGTCACCAGGAGGTCAGGAAAAAAAAATTGCTGCAGCATTTTTTACTTTTCGACTGAAAAATTATCACTTTTTGAAAAGATTTGTAATCGTATATGATAAAAACTCGTGCCGGAACCAAAAAAATCAACAAAGCTGTTGTTTCATAGATGAGGTATGCACAGTTTGGTGAAACTTGTAAACTTATCCAATGCAAAACTCTCTCAACGCCTTAAAAAAAGTTTTAAGAATGATCTTTTTAATGAAACAAAATTTGATGCCTGGTCGGTGATTTAATCAGATCAATTTGATATTTGAGCGCTTTTTTTATTTTTTTTTTTGTTTTCCACCCCT